>NW_027011403.1:0-24362 GCF_036934945.1 Oncorhynchus masou masou | reverse complement strand
ACTCCCGGACGCACATCAAAACAATAGGGAGGGTACGGGCGGGCGTTCGTCCATGGTGGCGGCTCCGGCGCGGGACCCCACTCTATAAATGTCTTAGTCCCCCCTCCTCGCGTCCTAAGATAGTCCACCCTCGCCGCCGACCATGGCCGAGTAGTCCTCACCCAGAACCCCACTGGACTAAGGGGCAGCTCGGAACTGAGAGGCAGCTCGGGACTGAGGGGAAGCCCAGCACTGAGAGGAAGCCCAGCACTGAGAGAAAGCTCAGCCAGGTAGTAGAATCCGGCAGATCCTGGCTGGCTGGCAGTTCTGGAAGAGTCTGGTTGACTGGCAGATCTGGAAGAGTCTGGTTGACTGGCAGATCTGGAAGAGTCTGGCTGACTGGCAGATCTGGAAGAGTCTGGCTGACTGGCAGATCTGGAAGAGTCTGGCTGACTGGCAGATCTGGACGGGTCTGGCTGACTGGCAGATCTGGACGGGTCTGGCTGACTGGCAGATCTGGACGGGTCTGGCTGACTGGCAGATCTGGAAGGGTCTGGCTGACTGGCAGATCTGGAAGGGTCTGGCTGACTGGCAGATCCTGGCAGACTGACGGATCTGGCTGCTTCATGCTGACTGGTGGCTCTGGCTGCTCCATGTAGACTGACAGCTCTGGCAGCTTCTTACAGACTGGCAGCTCCTTGCAGACTGACAGCTCCTTGCAGACTGACAGCTCCTTGCAGACTGGCAGCTCCTTGCAGACTGGCAGCTCCATCCAGACTGACAGCTCTGGCTGCTCCATGCAGACTGACAGCTCTGGCTGCTCCATGCAGACTGACAGCTCGGGCTGCTCTAAACAGGCGGGAGACTCCAGCAGCGCTGTAGAGGAGGAAGGTTCGGGCAGCGCTGAATAGGCGGGAGACTCTGGTAGCGCTATAGAGGAGAAAGGCTCCAGCTGCGCTGGAGAGGCGAGGCGCACTGTAGGCCTGATGCGTGGTGCTGGCACTGGTGGTACTGGGCCGAGGACACGCACAGGAAGCCTGGTGCGGGGAGCTGCCACCGGAGGGCTGGGGTGTGGAGGTGGTACTGGGTAGACCGGACCGTGCAGGCGCACTGGAGCTCTTGAGCACCGAGCCTGCCCAACCTTACCTGGTTGAATACTCCCGGTCGCTCTGCCAGTGCGGCAAGGTGGAATAGCCCGCACTGGGCTATGCAGGCGAACCGGGGACACCGAGCGTAAGGCTGGTGCCATGTAAGCCGGCCCAAGGAGACGCACTGGGGACCAGATGCGTAGAGCCGGCTTCATGGCATTTGGGTCGACGCTCAATCTAGCCCGGCCGATACGCGGAGCTGGAATATACCGCACCGGGCTATGCACCCGCACTGGAGACACCGTGCGCACCTCAGCATAACACGGTGCCTGCCCGGTCTCTCTAGCCCCCCGGTAAGCACAGGAAGTTTGCGCAGGTCTCCTACCTGGCAAAGCCATACTCCCTGTGAGCACCCCCAATACATTTTTGGGGCTGACTCTCGGGCTTCCAACCGCGTCGCCGTGCTGCCTCTTCATACCAGCGCCTCTCCGCTTTCCCGCCTCCAGTTCTTCCTTGGGACAGCGATATTCTCCAGGCTGTGCCCAGGGTCCTTTTCCGTCCAATATCTCCTCCCAAGTCCAGAAGTCCTGTGATCGCTGCTTCTGCTGCCGCTGCTTGTCACTACGCCGCTTGGTCCTGTTGTGGTGGGTGATTCTGTAACGAGTTTCTTCTAACTCCTCCTCTGACGAAGAGGTGGAACAAGGATCGGACCAAAATGCAGCGTGGTTAGTTAGATACATCTTTAATGAAGATGAAACACGAACAAAACAAAACAACAAACGTGGAAAACCGAAACAGCCCTATCTGGTGCAACAAACACAGAGACAGGAACAATCACCCACGAAAACACTCAAAGAATATGGCTACCTAAATATGGTTCCCAATCAGAGACAACGATAATCACCTGACTCTGATTGAGAACCGCCTCAGGCAGCCATAGACTAATCTATACACCCCACACAACCCCAAGACGAAACACACCACAAATAAACCCATGTCACACCCTGGCCTGACCCAATAAATGAAGACGAACATAATAAATAAAGACCAGGGCGTGACAAGGTGGGAGACTCTGTCCATAGGACAACAATCAGTCGTATATTGCACAAATCTGGACTTTATGGAAGAGTGGCAAGAAGAAAGCCATTTCTTAAAGATATCCATAAAAAGTGTTGTTTAAAGTTTGCCACAAGCCACCTGGGAGACACACCAAACATGTGGAAGAAGGTGCTCTGGTCAGATGAAACCAAAATTGAACTTTTTGGCAACAATGCAAAACGTTATGTTTGGCGTAAAAGCAACACAGCTCATCACCCTGAACACACCAACCCCACTGTCAAACATGGTGGTGGCAGCATCATGGTTTGGGCCTGCTTTTCTTCAGCAGGGACAGGGAAGATGGTTAAAATTGATGGGAAGATGGATGGAGCCAAATACAGGACCATTCTGGAAGAAAACCTGATGGAGTCTGCAAAAGACCTGAGACTGGGACGGAGATTTGTCTTCCAACAAGACAATGATCCAAAACATAAAGCAAAATCTACAATGGAATGGTTCAAAAATAAACATATCCAGGTGTTAGAATGGCCAAGTCAAAGTCCAGACCTGAATCCAATCGAGAATCTGTGGAAAGAACTGAAAACTGCTGTTCACAAATGCTCTCCATCCAACCTCACTGAGCTCGAGCTGTTTTGCAAGGAGGAATGGGAAAAAATTTCAGTCTCTCGATGTGCAAAACTGATAGAGACATACCCCAAGCGACTTACAGCTGTAATCGCAGCAAAAGGTGGCGCTACAAAGTATTAACTTAAAGGGGCTGAATAATTTTGCACGCCCAATTTTTCAGTTTTTGATTTGTTCAAAAGGTTTGAAATATCCAATATATGTCGTTCCACTTCATGATTGTGTCCCACTTGTTGTTGATTCTTCACAAAAAAATACAGTTTTATATCTTTATGTTTGAAGCCTGAAATGTGGCAAAAGGTCGCAAAGTTCAAGGGGGCCGAATACTTTTGCAAGGCACTGTATAAAGTGAAATAAACAATAAAAATTAACAGTAGACATCACACATATAGAAGTTTCAAAACAATAAATACATTACAAATGTCATATTATATATATATATACAGTGTTTTAACAATGTACAAATGGTAAAGGACACAAGATAAAATAAATAAGCATAGATATGGGTTGTATTTACAATAGTGTGTTCTTCACTGGTTGCCCTTTTCTCATGGCAACAGGTCACAAATATTGCTGCTCTGATGGCACACTGTGGAATTTCACCCAGTAGATATGGGAGTTTTTCAAGATTGGATTTGTTTTCAAATTCTTTGTGGATCTGTGTAATCTGAGGGAAATACATCTTTCTCTCTCTCTCTCTCTCTCTCTCTCTCTCTCTCTCTCTCTCTCTCTCTCTCTCTCTCTCTCTCTCTCTCTCTCTCTCTCTCTCTCTCTCTCTCTCTCTCTCTCTCTCTCTCTCTCTCTCTCTAAGCTGAATATTGATACCTACAGAAACCTGAAAACCTTCTCCTCTATCTATGTCCAGGAGACCATGATGGACCCCTGACCCTATCACTCCGAACCCCTGACACTAACCCTCCTCTATCTGCAGGAGACCATGATGGACCCCTGACCCTGTCACTCCTAACCCCTGACCCTAACCCTCCTCTATCTATCTACAGGAGACCATAATGGACCCCGGACCCTATCACTCCGAACCCCTGACACTAACCCTCCTCTATCTATGTCTAGGAGACCATGATGGACCCCTGACCCTATCACTCCTAACCCCTGACCCTAACCCTCCTCTATCTACAGGAGACCAGGATGGACCCCTGACCCTATCACTCCTAACCCCTGACCCTAACTCTCCTCTATCTCCAGGAGACCATGATGGACCCCTGACCCTATCACTCCTAACCCCTGACCCTCCTCCTCTATCTCCAGGAGACCATGATGGAACCCTGACCCTATCACTCCTAACCCCTGACCCTCCTCCTCTATCTCCAGGAGACCATGATGGACCCCTGACCCTATCACTCCTAACCCCTGACCCTCCTCCTCTATCTCCAGGAGACCATGATGGACCCCTGACCCTATCACTCCTAACCCCTGACCCTAACCCTCCTCCTCTATCTATCTCCAGGAGACCATGATGGACCCCTGACCCTATCACTCCTAACCCCTGACCCTCCTCCTCTATCTCCAGGAGACCATGATGGATCACACCCTGAGGACAATCTCCTACATCGCTGACATCGGCAACATCGTGGTTCTGATGGCGAGACGCCGTATGCCCCGCCCAGACTCAACGGACAGTGTGGAGGTGTCTGAACCTGACCAGGAGGAGAAACAAAGCCAGTACAAGATGATTTGTCACGTTTTTGAGTCGGAGGATGTGAGGATCTCTCTTTACCCTTACTCTCTAACATCTGTCTAATCATCTCTCTCTCTCTCTCTCTCCCCTCTCAACCTCTCTCAACTTCCCCCTCTCTCTCTCTCTCTCTCTCTCTCCTCCCTCTCAACCTCTCAACCTCGCTCAACTTCCCCCTCTCTCTCTCTCTCTCTCTCTCTCTCTCCCCTCTCAACCTCTCTCAACTTCCCCTCTCTCTCTCTCTCTCTCCCTCTCAACCTCTCCCCTCTCTCTCCCTCTCAACCTCTCTCAACGTCCCCCCTCTCTCTCTCTCTCTCTCTCTCTCTCTCTCTCTCTCTCCCTCTCAACCTCTCAACCTCTCTCAACTTCCCCCTCTCTCTCTCTCTCTCTCTCTCTCTCCCTCTCAACCTCTCTCAACTTCCCCTCACTCCCTCTCAACCTCTCCCCTCTCTCTCTCCCTCTCAACCTCTCTCAACTTCCCCCTCTCTCTCTCTCTCTTTTCTCCCTCTCAACCTCTCCCCTCTCTCAACTTCCCCCCTCTCTCTCTCTCTCTCTCTCTCTCTCTCTCTCCCTCTCAACCTCTCCCCTCTCAATTCAATTCAATTCAAGGGCTTTATTGGCATGGGAAACATGTGTTAACATTGCCAAAGCAAGTGAGGGAGATAATATATAAAGTGAATATATAAGGTGAAAAACAATAAAAATGAACAGTAAACATCACACATACAGAAGTTTCAAAACAATAAAGACATTACAAATGTCATATTATATATATACAGTGTTTTTACAATGTACAAATGGTTAAAGGACACAAGATAAAATAAATAAGCATAAATATGGGTTGTATTTACAATGGTGTTTGTTCTTCACTGGTTGCCCTTTTTCTCATGGCAACAGGTCACAAATCTTGCTGCTGTGATGGCACACTGTGGAATTTCACCCAGTAGATATGGGAGTTTTTCAAAATTGGATTTGTTTTCAAATTCTTTATGGATCTGTGTAATCTGAGGGAAATATGTCTCTCTAATATGGTCATACATTGGGCAGGAGGTTAGGAAGTGCAGCTCAGTTTCCACCTCATTTTGTGGGCAGTGAGCACATAGCCTGTCTTCTCTTGAGAGCCATGTCTGCCTACGGCGGCCTTTCTCAATAGCAAGGCTATGCTCACTGAGTCTCTACATAGTCAAAGCTTTCCTTAATTTTGGGTCAGTCACAGTGGTCAGGTATTCCGCCGCTGTGTACTCTCTGTGTAGGGCCAGGGTTTTTTTGTTAATTCTTTCCAATGTGTCAAGTAATTATCTTTTTGTTTTCTCATGATTTGGTTGGGTCTAATTGTGCTGTTGTCCTGGGGCTCTGTAGGGTGTGTTTGTGAACAGAGCCCCAGGACCAGCTTGCTTAGGGAACTCTTCTCCAGGTTCATCTCTCTGTAGGTAATGGCTTTGTTATGGAAGGTTTGGGGATCGCTTCCTTTTAGGTGGTTATATAATTTAACGGCTCTTTTCTGGATTTGGATAATTAGTGGGTATCGGCATAATTCTGCTCTGCATGCATTATTTGGTGTTCTACGTTGTACACGGAGGATATTTTTGCAGAATTCTGCGTGCAGAGTCTCAATTTGGTGTTTGTCCCATTTTGTGAAGTCTTGGTTGGTGAGCGGACCCCAGACCTCACAACCACAAAGGGAAATGGTCTCTATAACTGATTCAAGTATTTTTAGCCAGATCCTCATTTGGATGTTGAGTTTTATGTTCCTTTTGATGGCATAGAATGCCCTTCTTGCCTTGTCTCTCAGATCGTGCACAGCTTTGTGGACATTACCTGTGGCGCTGATGTTTAGGCCGAGGTAGGTATAATTACTTGTGTGCTCTAGGGCAACGGTGTCTAGGTAGAAATTATATTTGTTGTTTTGTCTACTTGACCTTTTTGGAACACCATTATTTTGTGTCTTACTGAGATTTACTGTCAGGGTCCAGGTCTGACAGAATCTGTGCAGAATATCTAGGTGCTGCTGTAGGCCCTCTTTGGTTGGGGACAGAAGCACCAGGTCATCAGCAAACAGTAGACATTTGACTTCAGATTCTAGTAGGGTGAGGCTGGGTGCTGCAGACGTTTCTAGTGCCTGCGCCAATTCATTGATATACAGTATATCACAAAAGTGAGTACACCCCTCACATCATTTTTGTAAATATTTAGGGTATATCTTTTCATGTGACAACACTGAAGAAATGCCACTTTGCTACAATGTAAAGTAGTGAGTGTACAGCTTGTATAACAGTGTAAATTTGCTGTCCCCTCAAAACATACAGTCATTAATGTCTAAACCGCTGGCAAGTGAGTACACCCCTAAGTGAAAATGTCCAAATTGGGCCCAAAGTGTAAATATTTTGTGTGGCCACCATCATTTTCCAGCACTGCCTTAACCCTCTTGGGCATGGAGTTCACCAGAGCTTCACAGGTTGCCACTGGAGTCCTCTTCCACTCCTCCATGACGACATCACAGAGCTGGTGGATGTTAGAGACCTTGCACTACTCCACCTTCCGTTTGAGGATGTCCCACAGATGCTCAATAGGGTTTAGGTCTGGAGACATGCTTGGCCAGTCCATCACCTTTACCCTCAGCTTCTTTAGCAAGGCAGTGGTCGTCTTGGAGGTGTGTTTGGGGTTGTTTGTCATGTTGGAACACTGCCCTGCGGCCCAATCTCCACAGGGAGGGATCATGCTCTGCTTCAGTATGACACAGTACATGTTGGCATTCATGGTTCCCTCAATGAACTGTAGCTCCCCAGTGCCGGCAGCACTCATGCAGCCCCAGACCATGACACTCCCACCACCATGCTTGACTGTAGGCAAGACACACTTGTCTTTGTACTCCTCACCTGGTTGCCGCCACACACGCTTGACACCATCTGAACCAAATATGTTTATCTTGGTCTCATCAGACCACAGGACATGGTTCCAGTAATCCATGTCCTTAGTCTGCTTGTCTTCAGCAAACTGTTTGCATCTTTAGAAGAGGCTTCCTTCTGGGACGACAGACATGCAGACCAATTTGATGCAGTGTACGGCGTATGGTCTGAGCACTGACAGGCTGACAACCCCACCCCTTCAACCCTCTCTCTCTCTCTCTCTCTCTCTCTCTCGCTCTTTCTCTCTCTCTCTGTGTCTCTCTCTCTCACTGTCTCTCTCTCTCTCTCTCACCGTCTCTCTCGCTCTTTCTCTCTCTCTCTCTGTGTCTCTCTCTCACCATCTCTCTGTCTCTCTCTCTCTCTCTCTGTGTCTCTATCTCTCTCTGTGTCTCTCTCTATCTCTCTCTATCTCTCTCTCTCACCGTCTCTCTATCTCTCTCTCTCTCTATCTCTCTCTCTCTCTCTCTCTCTCTCTCTCTCTCTCTGAACAGTTTCAGAAAACAGAGGGAAAATGAAGCATTAATAAGGAATAAGTCTGTTCAATAAGGAATAAGTCTGTACTATAGAGGTTATCTCTGATAGCCTTGATAATACTGGAGCAGATATATGTATCAAAAGATCTCTTGTTTTTGGATCCACTTTATATCCACTTATGTTGTCAATAATCAAAAATATGGTATTTTCGGCTGTTTGAAGCTGGTGTACATATGAAATAGTACCACTTCTTAGACTTGTGTTCAATGAGGATGACAGATCTATAACTCACATTTCTATGTGAATTTGTTTGTGTTGCCAAGAAGTTACATATTGCAGCTTTAAATGATCCCTTTCTCTTTTTTTCCCTTTCTCCCTCCATCTCTTCCTCTATTCCCCCTCCCTCCATCTCTTCCTCTCTCCTCCCTCCATCTTTCTCTTCCTCTCTCTCTACATTGATTCCTTCCCTCCATCTGTTCCTCTATTCCCCTCCCTCCATCTCTTCCTCTCTCCTCCCTCCCTCCATCTTTCTCTTCCTCTCTCTACCTATCTGTTCCTCTATTCGCCCTCCCTCCTTCTCTTCCTCTCTCCTCACTCCCTCCATCTTTCTCTTCCTCTCTCTCTACCTCTCTACATTGATTCATTCCCTCCATCTCTTCCTCTATTCTCCCTCCATCTATCTTTCTCTCACTTTCCCTATCCCTCTCCCCCCACCTCTTGCTTTCCCTCTCCAGGCCCAGCTGATAGCCCAGTCTATAGGCCAGGCCTTCAGTGTGGCGTACCAGGAGTTCTTGAGGGCCAATGGCATCAACCCAGAGGATCTGAGTCAGAGAGAATACAGTGATCTGCTCAACACTCAGGACATGTACAATGATGACCTCATACACTTCTCCAAGTCTGAGAACTGCAAAGATGTGAGTCTGTCAGTCACTGAGCACGCACACACACACACACACACACACACACACACACACACACACATTTATTGGTTGTGCCTCCCCAGGTTTACATTGAGAAGCAGAAGGGTGACATTCTGGGCGTGGTGATTGTGGAGAGTGGGTGGGGCTCCATCCTGCCCACAGTCATCATCGCCAACATGATGCATGCTGGTCCATCTGAGAAGTCTGGTCGTCTGAACATCGGAGACCAGATCATGTCTATCAACGGGACCAGTCTGGTAGGACTACCCCTGTCTACCTGCCAGACTATCATTAAGGTATCTATCTATCTATCTATCTATCTATCTATCTATCTATCTATCTATCTATCTATCTATCTATCTATCCCTCCCTCCCTCCCTCCCTCCCCTCCCTCTCTCTCTCCTCCATCCCTCCCTCTCCCCCCTCTATCTCTCTCTCCTCCATCCCTCCCTCTCCCCATCTCTCTCTCTCCTCCATCCCTCCCTCTCTCTCCTCCATCCCTCTATCTCTCTCTCCTCCATCCCTCTATCTCTCTCTTCCTCCATCCCTCTATCTCTCTCCTCCATCCCTCCATCTCCTCCATCCCTCCCTCCCTCTCTATCTCTTTCTCCTCCATCCCTCTATCTCTCTCCCTCCATCAACAGGACCAGTCTGGTAGGACTACCCCTCTCTACTTGCCAGACCATTATTAAGGTATCTATCTATTCCTCCCTCTCCCCTCTATCTCTCTCCTTCCCCTCTATCTCTCTCCTTCCCCTCTATCTCTCTCCTTCCCCTCTATCTCTCTCCTTCCCCTCTATCTCTCTCCTTCCCCTCTCTCTCTCCTCCCCCTCTATCTTGCTCTCCTCCCCCTCTCTCTTTCTCCTCCCCCCTCTCTCTCTCTCTCCCCCCTCTCTCTCTCCTCCCACTCTCTCTCTCTCCTCCCCCTCTCTCTCTCTCCTCTCCCTCTCTCTCTCTCCTCCACCTCTATCTCGCTCTCCTTCCCCTCTCTCTCTCCTCCCCCTCTCTCTCTCACCTCCACCTCTCTCACTCTCCTCCCCCTCTATCTCACTCTCCTTCCCCTCTCTCTCCTTCCCCTCTTTCTCTCTCCTTCCCCTCTCTCTCTCTCCTTCCCCTCTCTCTCTCTCCTTCCCCTCTCTCTCTCTCTCTCTCTCCTCCCCTCTATCTCACTCTCCTCCCACTCTCTCTCTCTCCTCTCCCTCTCTCTCTCTCCTCTCCACCTCTCCCTCTCTCCTCCTTCCCCTCTCTCTCCCTCCCCCTCTCTCTCACCTCCACCTCTCACTCTCCTCCCCCTCTATCTCACTCTCCTTCCCCTCTCTCCTTCCCCCTTCTCTTCCTTCCTTCCCTTCTCTCTCTCTCCTTCCCCTCTCTCTCTCTCCCCCTCTATATCTCTCCCCTCCCACCTCTCTCTCCCCCTCCCCTCTCTCTCTCTCCTCCCCTCTATATCTCTCACCTCCCACCTCTCTCTCTCCCCCTCCCCTCTCTATCTCTCTCTCCTCCACCCCTATATCTCGCCTCCACCTCCTCCCTCCCTCTCTTTTCCCCCCACCTCTCTCTCTCCTCCCCCACCTCTCTCCTCTCCCTCTATCTCTCTCTCTCCCTCCCCTCTCTCTCTCCTCCACCTCTCTCTTCCTCCCCTCTATCTCTCTCTCCTCCACCTCTCTCTCTCTCCTCCACCTCTCACTCTCCCTTCCCCTCTATCTTACTCTCCTTCCCCTCTCTCGCTCTCCTCCCCCTCTCTTTTTCTCCCTCCCCTCTCTGTACACTCTCCTCCCCTCTATATCTCTCTCTCCCCCCTCTATATCTCTCTCCTCCTCCCCTCTATATCTCTCTCCTCCCCCACTCTATCTCGCTCTCCTCCCCCTCTCTCTTTCTCCAACACTCTCTTTCTCTGGTGAGACTACAGCTGTCTACCTAGAGGGTAGTAAAGGACACACACTCCTCTGTTTATCTATTTTTTCTGAATATCTCTCCTTCCTTTCAAAGCCGCGGGAAGTAGGGGGGCTGAGGGTACCGTCTTATAAATCACAATTTAAAAAATATTAAAACCCCCCCACCCCAAAACATGTTCCCGCAGCCATGCTTCCTTTATTGATCAGCTCTATCTTTCCTCTCTCTCTCTGTACTCTCATTCTCTCTTTCCTCTCTCTCTCTGTACACTCTCATTCTCTCTCTTTCCTCTCTCTCTCTGTACACTCTCATTCTCTCTCTTTCCTCTCTCTCTCTGTACACTCTCATTCTCTCTCTTTCCTCTCTCTCTCTGTACACTCTCATTCTCTCTCTTTCCTCTCTCTCTCTGTACACTTTCATTCTCTCTCTTTCCTCTCTCTCTCTGTACACTCTCATTCTCTCTCTTTCCGTACACTCTCATTCTCTCTCTTTCCTCACTCCCTCTGTACTCTCATTCTCTCTCTTTCCTCTCTCTCTCTCTCTGTACACTCTCATTCTCTCTCTTTCCTCTCTCTCTCTCTGTACACTCTCATTCTCTCTCTTTCCTCTCTCTCTGTACACTCTCATTCTCTCTCTTTCCTCTCTCTCTGTACACTCTCATTCTCTCTTTCTCTCTCTTTCCTCACTCCCTCTGTACTCTCATTCTCTCTCTTTCCTCTCTCTCTCTCTCTGTACACTCTCATTCTCTCTCTTTCCTCTCTCTCTCTGTACACTCTCATTCTCTTGTAATGGCGTTTTCTCTTTTACGTAAGAAAGTGAATGCCAAGGACAGTACACACAGCCAACATCTACAGTGCCTTCACACTGAACATCTCTCACCTCCGTTAGGGTCTGACTCCTGTCTCTCCTCTCCTGGGCAGGGTCTGAAGAACCAGTCTCGTATCAAGCTGAACATCGTACGGTGTCCTCCCGTAACCACGGTGCTCATCAGACGACCTGACCTCAGATACCAGCTGGGCTTCAGCGTACAGAATGGCATTGTGGGTATCGCCATGGAGACCATGTGTTGTCTAGTGATGTCATGAGCCCCAAACTTCCTGGGCACTTGACTTTGTTTGCTTTGAGGTCAAAACATTTTGTTTGTTTGTGTGTACTGTGTACTGTATACTGTGTACTGTACTCTGTACTGTATACTGTATACTGTGTACTGTGTACTGTATACTGTGTACTGTAGTGGCAACCCTTTAAAAGTGATGGAGTCATGCTTTTGCTGAAACTAAATAGCTGAATTTTAGTTCAATTTATGCTCTGCTCCAGCCTTTCAAACTATATATATATATATATA
This sequence comes from Oncorhynchus masou masou, assembly GCF_036934945.1. Lineage (NCBI taxonomy): Eukaryota > Metazoa > Chordata > Actinopteri > Salmoniformes > Salmonidae > Oncorhynchus > Oncorhynchus masou. The sequence continues at coordinate 12,384 of NW_027011403.1, read as the reverse complement.
TGTGTATATGTATATATATGTATGTATATGTATGTGTATATATATGTATATATATATGTGTGTGTGTGTGTGTCGGAGGGGTTGGGTAAAAGCAGAAGACATATTTCAACCACGTATGGACTAAAAAAAGTATATAAATTCTTAAAGGCCCAGTGCAGTCAAAAACATGATGTACCTGTGTTTTATATATGTTTACACACTATGAGGTTGGAATAATAATGTGAAGTGAAAATTATGACAATGCCCTTTTAGAGTAAGAGCTGTTTGAAAAGACTGTCTGAAATATAAGCCTGTTTTGGTGGGATGTAGTTTTGGCCTTCTTGGTGACATCACCAGACTGTAAATTAGTTAATAGACCAATAAGAAAGCGTTCCAAACCTATCTGCCAATAACAGCTGAATGTCTGAATGGCTGAACATCTGAATGGCTGAATGTAATAGTCTTTTATGGACCTTCTCCTCCACACTAACAGATCTGCAGCCTTATGCGGGGGGGCATCGCTGAGAGGGGAGGAGTCAGGGTTGGCCACCGCATCATCGAGATCAACAGCCAGAGCGTAGTGGCCACACCCCACGAGAAGATTGTCCACATCCTGTCCAACGCCGTGGGAGAGGTGAGGTCACAGGGCAAAGGTCCTCCTGTGCTTCTAACCCTAGAATATGTTACCAGAGATAAACCAGACTTGTATGAATGGGTTATTACTGTCTCAGCTTATCAAAGCATTCCAGTTTTGCTGCTAGACCTTCAACTATTGTTGGGCTAGGGTTGGGGTTGAGGCTAGGGTTGAGGTTAGGGTTGGGGTTGAGGCTAGGGTTGAGGTTAGGGTTGAGGTTGAGGTTAGGATTGAGGTTAGGGTTAGGATTGAGGTTAGGATTGAGGGTAGGGTTAGAGTTGAGGTTTAGGGTAGGGGTTAGAGTTGAGGCTAGGGTTAGAGTTGAGGTTTAGGGTTGAGGTTAGGGTTGAGGCTAGGGTTAGGGTTGAGGTTAGGGTTAGGGTTGAGGTTAGGGTTGAAGCTAGGATTAGGGTTGAGGTTAGGGTTAGGGTTGAGGTTAGAGTTGAGGTTTTAGGTTTAGGGGTAGGGTTAGAGTTGAGAGGCTAGGAGTTAGAGTTGAGGTTTAGGTTTGAGGGTTAGAGTTGAGGTTTAGGGTTGAGGTTAGTTTGAGGTTAGGGTTGAGGTTAGAGTTGAGGGTTAGGGGTTGAGGGTTGAGGAAGTTTAGGGTTGAGGTTAGGGTTAGGGTTGGGGTTGAGGGTTAGTAGTGCGGCTAGGGTTGGGGTTGAGGGGTTAGGTTAGAGGATTTGAGCCTAGGGTTAGGGTTGAGGGGGTTTGAGGGTTAGGTTAGGGGTTTTGAGGCTAGGGTTAGGGTTGAGGCTAGGGTTAGGTTAGGGGGTTTGAGGCTAGGGTTAGGGTTGAGGATAGGGTTAGGTTTGGGCTAGCGGGGTTTTGAGTCTAGGGTTAGGGGTTTGAGGCTAGGGTTAGGAGTTTGAGGCTAGGGGTTAGGTTAGGGGTTTGGGGTTAGGGTTGGGTTAGGGGTTTGAGGTTAGGGTTGGGTTAGGGGTTTGAGGCTATGGTTGGGTTAGGAGTTTGAGGCTAGGGTTAGGTTAGGGGTTTGAGTCTAGGGTTAGGTTAGGGGGGCCTTGAGGTTAGCTTTGGGTTAGGGGTTTGAGGCTAGGGTTAGGTTAGGTGTTTGAGGCTAGGGTTAGGGGTTTGAGGCTAGGAGTTAGGTTAGGAGTTTGAGGCTAGGGTTAGGGGTTTTGAGGCTAGGGTTAGGAGTTTGAGGCTAGGGTTAGGGGTTTGAGGCTAGGGGTTAGAGTTTGATAGGGTTTGGGAGTTTGAGGCTAGGGTTAGGGGTTTGAGTCTAGGGTTTGAGGTTAGGGGGTTTGAGGCTAGATTTGGGTTAGGGGTTTGAGGCTAGGGTTAGGTTAGGGGTTTGAGGCTAGGGTTAGGGGTTTTGAGTCTAGGGTTAGGTTAGGGGTTTGAGGCTAGGGTTAGGTTAGGAGTTTGAGGCTAGGGTTAGGTTAGGGGTTTGAGGCTAGGCCAGGCCAGGGTTTGAGGCTAGGATTAGGGGTTTGAGTCTAGGGTTAGGTTAGGAGTTTGAGGCTAGGGTTAGGGGTTTGAGTCTAGGGTTAGGTTAGGAGTTTGAGGCTAGGGTTAGGGGTTTGAGGCTAGAGTTAGGTTAGAAGTTTGAGGCTAGGGTTAGGTTAGGGGTTTGAGGTTAGGGTTTGAGGTAGGGTTGGGGGTTTGAGGCTTGTTAGGGGTTTGGGTTAGGGGTTTGAGGCTAGGGTTAGGTTAAGAGTTTGAGGCTAGGGTTAGGGTTAGGCTTGAGGCTAGGATTTAGGGTTAGGGTTAGGTTTGAGGCTAGGGTTTAGGGTTAGGTTTGAGGCTAGGGTTTAGGGTTAGGATTGAGGCTAGGGTTTAGGGTTAGGGTTATAATTGAGGTTAGGGTTTAGGGTTAGGCTTATAATTGAGGCTAGGGTTTAGGGTTAGGGTTGATGCTAAGGCTTAGGGGTAAGATTCATAACTATGATCAGCATGACTCTTCACCTCTGACTTTCTCTCTCTTTTCTCTCTCTGTTCCACAGATTCACATGAAGACGATGCCAGCTGCCATGTACCGCTTGCTAACTGCCCAGGAGCAACCCGTTTACATGTAGAACCGACCTTCTGACTCTATCCTGTCCCCTGACCCCTAGCATCACTGCACCCTATGTGTGTGAGGCAATTCCTCCCCCTCTCCCCAAAACCCCAGCTCACCATTGGAAAATGAAGCTTATATAGCCTTATGAGTGGACCTGTCATGTGCTCTGGATTACTCTCCAATCCGATTGTTTTGCTGTGGAGAGTAGAGGTGGGCTGGTTCAAGCCCCTCCCATTCCGAGGGTTGTTTCCTGCCCTTCTCCCTCGTTCTCTCCCTCCCTCTCTCTCTCTCCCTCTCTCTCTCTCTCTCTCTCTCTCCCTCCCTTCTCTCTCGTTCTCTCCCTCCCTCTCTCCCTCTCTCTCTCTCTCTCTCCTCCCTTCTCTCTCGGGGTTCTCTCCCCCTCCCTCTCTCCCTCTCTCTCTCTCTCTCCCCTCCTTTCTCTCTCGGTTCTCTCCCTCCCTCCTCCCTCCCTCCCTCCCTCCCTCCCTCCCTCCCTCCCTCCCTCTCTCCCTCCCTCCCCTCCCTCCCTCCCTCCCTCCCCCCTCCCTCCCTCCTCCCTCCCTCCCTCCCTCCCCTTTCCCTCCCTCCTTCCCTCCCTCCCTCCCTCCCTCCTTAAGAGTTTCCCTCCCTCCCTTCCCTCCCTCCCTCTCTCTCCCTCCCTCCCTCCCTCCCTCTCTCTCTCTCTTCTGAGGCTCTCTTGCCAGCTGCACTCATCTGATATGTTAGGGTTACCTCTGTGTTCTCCCACAACACAAACAAGAAGAGAAGGAGTGTGAAACTTGCTGATTAACAAGTGTTACCACCTCTGAACAACCAATCACATATTCTTCCTCATAACATTCCACACCTTCCAGCTAACATTAACGAGAGTCGAGCAGAGGATGAAAGACCCTGGTAGCCCGCCAGAACAGATGAAGAAAACAAATCATTCCCAACTATCCAACTTTAGTTTTTCCCCTTCTTTTGGCTCCGGTATGTTTTATGGCTGAGATTTGGGCTGATTTATCCAGCATTCCAAGCTGCTTTCTCTCTTCTCTATGCCCAGACATCTGTTATTGTCTGAACTCATCTCATCCAGAGGAGGTACACTATCAATCAAATTCAATCTAATGTATTTCTAAAGCCCTTCTTACATCAGCTGATGTCTCAAAGTGCTGTATAGAAACCCAACCTAAAACCCCGAACAGCAAACAAATGACCCACTCAATGATTTACAACCTTCAAAGGAATCCATGTTCCCAACATACGCCAGTCCAGTTCTACAAGCCCGGAGACTCGGCTCGGCGCGGCTCCAGTCACGTGCACGGCTGATATTGGTCTATTCACATTCTCACGTGCACGGTTTATTTCCACCCTGGGAAGAGCAGGGGAAGAACTGGATCATCAAACTGCCAGAAAAGTTGAACAACATTAAGGATTTTACAGGCTGACCGGTGCTACGTGATGTATTCCATCCAGAGCCTTGTATATTCTGAATGGTCTGATGGAGCAACAGGGAGTGGTGGGTTTTGTCTGGTCTGATGGAGCAACAGGGAGTGGTGGGCTTTGTCTGGTCTGATGGAGCAACAGGAAGTGATGGGCTTTGTCTGGTCTGATGGAGCAACAGGGAGTGGTGGGCTTTGTCTGGTCTGATGGAGCAACGGGGAGTGGTGGGCTTTGTCTGGTCTGATGGAGCAACAGGGAGTGATGGGCTTTGTCTGGTCTGATGGAGCAACATGGAGTGATGGACTTTGTCTGGTCTGATGGAGCAACAGGGAGTGATGGGCTTTGTCTGGTCTGATGGAGCAACATGGAGTGGTGGGCTTTGTCTGGTCTGATGGAGCAACAGGGAGTGATGGGCTTTGTCTGGTCTGATGGAGCAACATGGAGTGATGGACTTTGTCTGGTCTGATGGAGCAACAGGGAGTGGTGGGCTTTTGTCTGGTCTGATGGAGCAACAGGGAGTGATGGGCTTTGTCTGGTCTGATGGAGCAACAGGGAGTGATGGGTTTTGTCTGGTCTGATGGAGCAACAGGGAGTGGTGGACTTTGTCTGGTCTGATGGAGCAACAGGGAGTGATGGGCTTGTCTGGTCTGATGGAGCAACAGGGAGTGATGGGCTTTGTCTGGTCTGATGGAGCAACAGGGAGTGGTGGGCTTTGTCTGGTCTGATGGAGCAACAGGGAGTGATGGGCTTTGTCTGGTCTGATGGAGCAACGGGAGTGATGGGCTTTGTCTGGTCTGATGGAGCAACAGGGAGTGATGGGCTTTGTCTGGTCTGATGGGCTTTGTCTGGTCTGATGGAGCAACAGGGGGTGGTGGGCTTTGTCTGGTCTGATGGAGCAACAGGGAGTGATGGGTTTTGTCTGGTCTGATGGAGCAACAGGGAGTGATGGGTTTTGTCTGGTCTGATGGAGCAACAGGGAGTGATGGGTTTTGTCTGGTCTGATGGAGCAACAGGGAGTGATGGGTTTTGTCTGTTCTGATGGAGCAACAGGGAGTGATGGGTTTTGTCTGGTCTGATGGAGCAACAGGGAGTGATGGGCTTTGTCTGGTCTGATGGAGCAACAGGGAGTGGTGGGCTTTGTCTGGTCTGATGGAGCAACAGGGAGTGATGGGTTTTGTCTGGTCTGATGGAGCAACAGGGAGTGGTGGGTTTTGTCTGGTCTGATGGAGCAACAGGGAGTGATGGGTTTTGTCTGGTCTGATGGAGCAACAGGGGGTGATGGGTTTTGTCTGGTCTGATGGAGCAACGGGGAGTGATGGGTTTTGTCTGGTCTGATGGAGCAGCGGGGTGATGGACTGTCTTTGTGCCTCCTGGGACAATGGGCTGTAGCTGAATACTGTAGTACGGTAGTTCACCAGGGTTTCTGCTGAAACAGAACACATCTAAATCAGAGGGTAGACAGCAGCAGAGATTCCCCAGACTGAAGCACCAAGTTAAGCGTCTTCATTTTAGTTATGCTGAAAATTGGATTAGATTGTGCACCAAACTGAAATTAGGGTTAGGATTAGACTGTGTTACAATACCAACTAAAAAGTTCAAATGATATTATTTTGTATTTTATTTTGTAATGGAAAAATGTACATTCCACCGTCTTATTTAATAGACACACAATTTGTTTTTATTTTGTCTTGAATTTAATCTGCAGTATTTATGCGAGACCATATTGGAATTGTGTTCATAGAACATAACATATTATAATATAGTGCATTGCATTTAGATCTCAATCTTTATACTTGAAGGATGTTCATCATAGTACAGGAAATGGGCTATTATTTTGTTGTTTAAAAAAAAACATAATTTATGCTTTTATTTTTAGATGTAATTTTGTTATCTGGCAGATGTGATGAATTGAAGGTACTTTGAATCAACATAATCTCACAGTTCTCTGGTGTACTTTTAATCACCAATGATCAGTGATCTGCTGCATGAAGAGGCTAGACTACAAGGAGTAGGCTACAGCAGGCTACAGCAGGGTTCCCCAACTGGTGGCTCGTGGTTCATTTTACTTGGCCACCCAAGTTTTCCACGTCAACAAAAAATATTTATATGTTTATATATAGTACCGATCAAAAGTTTGGACACACTCATTCAAGGGTTTTTCTTCATTTTTACTATTGTCTACACTGTAGAATAATAGTGAAGACATCAAAACTATGAAATAACACATATGGGATCATGTAGTAACCAAAAAAGTGTTAAACAAAAAAAATATATTGATATTTGAGATTCTTCAAATATCCACCATTTGCCTTGATGACAGCTTTGCACACTCTTGGCATTCTCTCAACCAGCTTCACCTGGAATGCTTGTCCAACAGTCTTTAAGGAGTTCCCACATATGCTAAGCACTTGTTGGCTGCTTTTCCTTCACTCTGCGGTCCGACTCATCCCAAACCATCTGTAGTGGCTTCCTTTCACCTCTTCACCTTAGCCACTGCCCTAGCCTGAAGCCGGGGTTGTTTCAGACGCATAGTTCACAATCAATGTTTCCAAACGGCCAAACATTCAATGAGATTCAGGAAATGGTGCAACAAAAAGGTTTATTCTTCTTATATCTAACAACAACAAAAAATGATTCTCCAATCAACTTAAATCAGAGATTACTTGACATGGAAAATATATAATATGACCTGTTTGTAAGTCTGTATGGTCAAAAAATCTATACCGCTCCCGCGTCTAGCAGGGACTCTCTCCTCCCGAAGGCCCAACTTCCTGTTTTTATCCTAACACACCTACCACAGTACAATGAATGGGCAAGAGGGGGGCCAAAAACTGAATTACACTAACAACAAATGAATATATCTCAGTCAGGTAAATATAAAGGTACGTGTAGCTAATATTTCACCATGTACATTAATATTTAATATATTTACACAAATGTACATGGAGCTCTGTATGTTCTGTCCTTTAAACAAATATGTCCAAATTGTCTCTAACACCATCTCAGTTTGGTTGAGGTTTGTGGAGGCCAGGTCATCTGATGCAGCACTCCATCACGCTCCTTCTTGGTCAAATAGCACTTACACATCCTGAAGGTGTATTGGGTTATTGTCCTGTTGAAAAACAAATGATAGTCCCACTAGCACAAACCAGATGGGATGGTGTATCGCTGCAGAATGCTGTGGTAGCCATGCTGGTTATGTGTGCCTTGAATTTAAATAAATCACTGACAGTGTCACCAGCAAAGCACCCCACACCATCACACCTCCTCCTCCATGCTTCACGGTGGAAACTACATGCGGAGATCATCTATTCACCTACTCTGCATCTCATGGCGTTTGGAACCAAAAACATCTCAAATTTGGACTCTTCAGACCAAAGGACAGATTTCCACTGATCTAATGTCCATTGCTCTGGTTTCTTGGCCCAAGCAAGTCTCATCTTCTTATTGGTGTCCTTTAGTAGTGTTTCCTCTGAACAGTTGATGAGACTTGTCTGAGATGTGTCTGTTACTTGAACTCTGTGAAGCATTTATTTGGGCTGAAATCTGAGGTGCAGTTAACTTTAATGAACTTTTCCTCTGCAGCAGAGGTTTCTCTGGGTCTTCCTTTCCTGTGGCGGTCCTCATAAGAGCCAGTTTCATCATAGCGCTTGATGATTTTTTCAACTGCACTTGAAGAAACTTTCAAAGTTCTTGAAATGTTCCAGATTGACTGACCTTCATGTCTTAAAGTAATGATGGACTGTCGTTTTCTTTTGCTTATTTGAGTTGTTCTTGCCATAATATGAACTTGGTCTTTTACCAAATAGGGGTATCTTCTGTATACCACCCCTACCTTGTCACAACACAACTGATTGGCTCAAACGAAATAAACAAAATAAATTCCACAAAGTCACACCTGTTAATTGAAATGCATTCCTGGTTACTACCTCATGAAGCTGGTTGAGAGAATGCTAAGCGTGTGCAAAGCTGTCATCAACGCAAGGGTGGCTACTTTGAAGAATCTCAAATATATTTTGATTTGTTTAACTCTTTTTTTGGTTACTACATGATTCTATATGTGCTATTTCATAGTCTGATGTCGTCACTATTATTCTACATTCTTTTGACTGGTAGTGTGTATATATATATATAAAAAATTTTTTTTGGGGGGGCATATAAGACTGTAAAAACAACAGCAAATCAGCGCCAAGTGATTTTATAAGTAGTCCCACGCTGAATAGAGAGATACAGTGGTTAGTGAAAGTATTCACCCCCCTTGGCATTTTTACTATTTTGTTGCCTTATAACCTGGAATTAAAATAGATTTTTTTTTTTTTGGGGGGGGGTTGTAATCATTTGATTTACACAACATACCTACCACTTTGAAGATGCAAATATTTTTGGGGGTGAAAACAAAGAAATAAGACAAAAAAACTGAAAACCTGGAGCGTGCATAACTATTCACCCCCAAAGTCAATACTTTGTAGAGCCACCTTTTGCAGCATTTACAGCTGCAAGTCTCTTGGGGTATGTCTCTATAAGCTTGGCACATCTAGCCACTGGGATTTTTGCCATTCTTCAAAGCAAACTGCTCCAGCTCCTGAAAGTTGGATGGGTTCCACAAGTGTACAGCAATCTTAAGTCATACCACAGATTCTCAATTGAATTCCAAGACATTTAAATGTTGTCCCTTAAACCACTCAAGTGTTGCTTTAGCAGTATGCTTAGGGTCATTGTTCTGCTGGAAGGTAATCCTCCGTTCTCAGTCCCAAAATCTCTGGAAGACTGAAACAGGTTTCAAGGATTTCCCCTGTATTTATTTAGCACCATCCATCATTCCTTCAATTTTTTACCAGTTTCCCAGTTCCTGCCAATGAAAAACATCCCCTCAGCATGATGCTGCCACCACCATGCTTCACTGGGGATGGTGTTCTCGGGTGCTGAGAGGTGTTGGGTTTGCGCCAGACATAGTGCTTTCCTTGATGGCCAAAAAGCTCAATTTTAGTCTCTTCTGACCAGAAAGTACCTTCTTCCATATGTTTAGGAGTCTCCCACATGCCTTTTGGTGAACACCAAACGTGTTTGCTTATTTTTTCTTTTAAGCAATGTTTTTTATTCTGGCCACTCTTCCATTAAGCCCAGCTCTGTGGAGTGTACAGCTTAAAGTGGTCCTATGGACAGATACTCCATCTCCGCTGTGGAGCTTTGCAGCTCCTTCGGGTTATCTTTGGTCTTCTTTGTTGCCTCTGATTAATGCCCTTTTGCCTGGTCTGTGAGTTTTGGTGAGCGTCCTCTCTTGGCAGGTTTGTTGTGGTCACATATTCTTCAAATGTTTTAATAATGGATTTAATGGTGCTCCTGGGGATGTTCAAAGTTTCAGATATTTTTATAACCCAACCCTGATCTGTACTTCTCCACAACTTTGTTCCTGACCTGTTTGGCGAGCTCCTTTGGCCTTCATGGTGCCGCTTTGCTTGGTGGTGTTGCAGACTCTGGGGCCTTTCAGAATTGGTGTATATATACTGAGATCATGTGACAGATCATGTGGCACTTAGGTTGCACACAGATGGACTTTATTTAACTAATTATGTGACTTCTAAAGGTAGTTGGTTGCACCAGATCTTATTTAGGGGCTTCATAGTAAAGGTGAATACAAATGCACGCACCACTTTTCAATTTTAATTTTATTTTTAATTTTTTTGAAACAAGTAATTTTTTAAAATTTCATTTCACCAATTTGGACTATTGTGTGTATGTCCATTACATGAAATCCAAATAAAAATCAATTTAATTTACAGGTTGTAATGAAACAAAATAGTTAGAACACCAATGGGGGAAACATTTTTCAAGGCACTGTATGTGATTGTAAGCAAGGTTTGGTATTATTATGTTTTAGTCAAATATTACATCTGTCTGGGCTTCTTGGGGTCCATTTTCAGTCTACAAATTATTTGTAATTTTGTTCCGGCACCCTGACCATCCACTCAAGAAGACATTGGCTTGTGCCTGAAGCTAGTATCCCTGGGCTACAGTGTTTTGAGACTAGAATAAAAAACTAAAGTGAGAACTGATGATTTATAGTGGTTCAATTCAAAATTGAGTCAGTCAATTAAGGGAAGTGAAATACATTTAAAATTCAAAGATTTATAATCTTTTGAAATAAATATGTTCTCCTTTTCAGGTTATTGAGAAGTTATTGAAAATAGATTAATTATTTTGTTTTTGCAATACTTAAGTCTAAATTTTCATTTACTTCTTTGAATTGACTGTCTTCAATTGGAATTGACTCCAACCCTGATGACTTAACTTTGGTAATGACCAGATTGTTCTGATTATGGTCTTGCTGTGAGTGTGAGGACAAAGTAATGCAGATGACAGAAGTGATGATGATGATGATGAACAATAGAAAGGAACGACAATTCCTGGTGTTATGACTCCTCTAAAACCACGCCTTCCTGTCATTGATCGGTCTGGCCGGTATACATTTACAATACCTACTTTGTTCTCTTCTTCAAGAAGTAAGGCTGTCCTCTCACCCTGATCACGTTATGACACTAACATTGTAATTATATATTGATTGGGCTGGATGTGATAAATGGGATTGTTGAAAGGTCCTTTAGCTCTATTTTAGAATCAGATCTAGGGCTCTATTCAATCTATATTGGGGAAATTCAGCTTTACAGTGTGATTGAAATTTAAAGGCAATGTTCCCTCATTAGCAAAGACTGCATTCACGGTAAACGCTGCAGGTGTCGGCTCAATAGGAAATTACCTTAACATGTTGCGCTATGTGTAACACCTTAGCGATAAAGATTGATATATATATTATATATATAATATAATGTCTAGATGATTCAAGAAGTTCATTCCAGGGAGCTTACACCTCTTTAAAGGTGTATGACCTTTTGATCTTTCGCCCAGACATTCTCCTCCCTCACTTCCTGTCTCCCGTGTCACTTCTTGCCTCAGACACCCCCTCTCTGGACTCGTGTTTACAAACATGGCCGACGGCCCAGCAGCTTTGATTTACGGGACAGTTTCCGGCTTGTGGAGGGGACACATTATGACCCTACACCTCTGTACTGACTTGTGGAGGGGACACATTATGACCCTACACCTCTGTACTGACTTGTGGAGGGGACACATTATGACGCTACACCTCTGTACTGACTCACATGACCCTACACCTCTGTACTTGTGGAGGGACACATTATGACCCTACACCTCTGTACTGAGGGAGGGGACATTATGACCCTACACCTCTGTACTGACTTGTGGAGGGGACACATTATGACGCTACACCTCTGTACTGACTTGTGGAGGGGACACATTATGACCCTACACCTCTGTACTGACTTGTGGAGGGGACACATTATGACGCTACACCTCTGTACTGACTTGTGGAGGGGACACATTATGATGCTTACACCTCTGTACTGACTTGTGGAGGGGACACATTATGACCCCTACACCTCTGTACTGACTTGTGGAGGGGACATTATTATGACCCTACACCTCTGTACTGACTTGTGGAGGGGGCACATTATGACCCTACACTTCTGTACTGACTTGTGGAGGGGACACATTATGACGCTACACCTCTGTACTGACTTGGTGGAGGGGACACATTATGACCCTACACCTCTGTACTGACTTGTGAGGGACACATTATGACCCTACACCTCTGTACTGACTTGTGGAGGGGACACATTATGACGCTACACCTCTGTACTCTGTACTGACTTGTGGAGGGACACATTATGACGCTACACCTCTGTACTGACTTGTGGGAGGGGACACATTATGACCCTACACCTCTGTACTGACTTGTGGAGGGGACACATTATGACCCTACACCTCTGTACTGACTTCTGTGGAGGGACACATTATGACGCTACACCTCTGTACTCTGTACTCACCCTGTGAGGACACATTGACGCCACACCCTGTACTGACTTGTGGAGGGGACACATTATGACCCTACACCCCTGTACTGACTTGTGGAGGGGACACATTATGACCCTACACCTCTGTACTGACTTGTGGAGGGGACACATTATGACCCTACACCGTACTGACTGTGGAGGACACACAGACGCCACACCTCTGTACTCTGTACTGATTCTGTGGAGGGACACATTATGACGCGCATAGCGCCTGTACTGCTGACTTCTGTAGAGGGACACATTAAGGACCCTACACCTCTGTACTGACTTGTGGAGGGGACACATTACATAATCTTGCCACCTCTGTACTGACTTGTGAGGGACACATTATGACGCCTACACCCTGTACTGACTTGTGGAGGGGACACATTATGACCCTACACCTCTGTACTGAC
>NW_027011402.1:0-24372 GCF_036934945.1 Oncorhynchus masou masou | reverse complement strand
TCTCCCCAGTCCTTGTCCCTATAGCCCAGCTTTAGCCCTAACTCCTGCTGCTTCCCCGGGTCCAAGTCCCTACCTAGCCTCAACCTCAGCCCTAACTCCTGCTGTCTCCCCAGTCCAGGTCCCTATAGCCCAGCTTTAGCCCTAACTCCTGCTGTCTCCCCAGTCCTTGTCCCTATAGCCCAACCTCAGCCCTAACTCCTGCTGTCTCCCCAGTCCAGGTCCCTATAGCCCAGCTTTAGCCCTAACTCCTGCTGTCTCCACCAGTCCAGAGTCACTATAGCCCAACCTCAGCCCTAACTCCTGCTGACTCCCCCGGTCCAGGTCCCTATAGCCCAGCCTCAGCCCTAACTCCTGCTGACTCCCCCGGTCCAAGTCCCTATAGCCCAGCCCCAGCCCTAACTCCTGCTGTCTCCCCCAGTGCCTTGTGCCCATGGCCCCAAGCTTAGCCCTAACTCCCTGCTGGCTCCCCTGGTCCAGGTCCCTATAGCCCAGCCTCAGCCCTAACTCCTGCTGCTCTCCCCGGTCCAAGTCCCTATAGCCCAACCTCAGCCCTAACTCCTGCTGCTTCCCCGGTCCAAGTCCCTATAGCCCAGACCTCAGCCCTAACTCCTGCTGTCTCCCCCGGTCCAAGTCCCTATAGCCCAGCCTCAGCCCTAACTCCTGCTGCTTCCCCCAGGTCCAAGTCCCTATAGCCCAGCCTCAGCCCTAACTCCTGCTGTCTCCCCGGTCCAAGTCCCTATAGCCCAACCTCAGCCCTAACTCCTGCTGCTTCCCCGGTCCAAGTCCCTATAGCCCAACCTCAGCCCTAACTCCTGCTGTCTCCCCCGGTCCAAGTCCCTATAGCCCAGCCTCAGCCCTAACTCCTGCTGTCTCCCCCGGTCCAAGTCCCTATAGCCCAGCCCCAGCCCTAACTCCTGCTGTCTCCCCCAGTCCAAGTCCCTATAGCCCAGCCCCAGCCCTAACTCCTGCTGTCTCCCCGGTCCAGGTCCCTATAGCCCAGCCTCAGCCCTAACTCCTGCTGTCTCCCCCAGTCCATGTCCCTATAGCCCAGCCCCAGCCCTAACTCCTGCTGTCTCCCCCGGTCCAAGTCCCTATAGCCCAACCCCAGCCCTAACTCCTGCTGACTCCCCCGGTCCAAGTCCCTATAGCCCAACCTCAGCCCCTAACTCCTGCTGTCTCCCCCGGTCCTTGTCCCTATAGCCCAACCTCAGCCCTAACTCCTGCTGTCTCCCCCGGTCCAGGTCCCTATAGCCCAGCCTCAGCCCTAACTCCTGCTGTCTCCCCCAGTCCAAGTCCCTATAGCCCAGCCTCAGCCCTAACTCCTGCTGTCTCCCCAGTCCAAGTCCCTATAGCCCAGCCTCAGCCCTAACTCCTGCTGACTCCCCGGTCCAAGTCCCTATAGCCCAGCCCTCAGGCCTAACTCCTGCTGTCTCCCCCAGTCCTTGTCCCTATAGCCCAGCTTCAGCCCTAACTCCTGCTGACTCCCCTGGTCCAAGTCCCTATAGCCCAGCCTCCAGCCCTAACTCCTGCTGTCTCCCCAGTCCTTGTCCCTATAGCCCAGCCTCAGCCCTAGCTCCTGCTGTCTCCCCCAGTCCTTGTCCCTATAGTCCAGCCTCAGCCCTAACTCCTGCTGTCTCCCCCAGTCCTTGTCCCTATAGCCCAGCCCCAGCCCTAGCTCCTGCTGTCTCCCCAGTCCTTGTCCCTATAGCCCAGCCTCAGCCCTAAATCCTGCTGTCTCCCCCAGTCCTAGTCCCTATAGCCCAGCCTCAGCCCTAGCTCCTGCTGTCTCCCCCAGTCCTTGTCCCTATAGTCCAGCCTCAGCCCTAACTCCTGCTGCTTCCCCAGTCCTTGTCCCTATCAGCCCAGCCCCAGCCCTAACTCCTGCTGTCTCCCCCAGTCCATGTCCCTATAGCCAGCCTCAGCCCTAATTCCTGCCGCTTCCCCAGTCCTTGTCCCTATAGCCCAGCCTCAGCCCTAACTCCTGCTGACTCTCCCCCAGTCCTATAGTCCCTATAGCCCAGCCTCAGCCCTAACTCCTGCTGTCTCCCCCGGTCCATGTCCCTATAGCCCAGCCTCAGCCCTAGCTCCTGCTGTCTCCCCGGTCCTTGTCCCTATAGCCCAGCCTCAGCCCTAACTCCTGCTGCTCCCCCGGTCCATTGTCCCTATAGCCCAGCCTCAGCCCTAACTCCTGCTGTCTCCCCGGTCCAAGTCCCTATAGCCCAGCCTCAGCCCTAACTCCTGCTGTCTCCCCCAGTCCTTGTCCCTATAGCCCAGCCTCAGCCCTAGCTCCTGCTGACTCCCCCGGTCCAAGTCCCTATAGCCCAGCCCCAGCCCTAACTCCTGCTGTCTCCCCCAGTCCTTGTCCCTATAGCCCAGCCTCAGCCCTAGCTCCTGCTGTCTCCCCCAGTCCTTGTCCCTATAGCCCAGCCTCAGCCCTAACTCCTGCTGTCTCCCCCAGTCCTTGTCCCTATAGCCCAGCCTCAGCCCTAGCTCCTGCTGTCTCCCCGGTCCAGGTCCCTATAGCCCAGCCTCAGCCCTAGCTCCTGCTGTCTCCCCCAGTCCAGGTCCCTATAGTCCAGCCTCAGCCCTAACTCCTGCTGTCTCCCCCAGGTCCAAGTCCCTATTAGCCCAGCCTCAGCCCTAACTCCTGCTGCTCCCCCAGTCCTTGTCCCTATAGCCCAGCCCCAGCCCTGGCTCCTGCTGTGTCCCCCAGTCCCCGTCCCTATAGTCCAGCCTCAGCCCTAACTCCTGCTGTCTCCCCAGTCCACGTCCCTATAGCCCAGCCTCAGCCCTAACTCCTGCTGACTCCCCCGGTCCAAGTCCCTATAGCCCAGCCTCAGCCCTAACTCCTGCTGACTCCCCCGGTCCAAGTCCCTATAGCCCAACCTCAGCCCTAACTCCTGCTGTCTCCCCGGGTCCAAGTCCCTATAGCCCAACCTCAGCCCTAACTCCTGCTGTCTCCCCCAGTCCACGTCCCTATAGCCCAACCTCAGCCCTAACTCCTGCTGCTTCCCCCGGTCCAGGTCCCTATAGCCCAGCCTCAGCCCTAACTCCTGCTGTCTCCCCCGGTCCAAGTCCCTATAGCCCAGCCTCAGCCCTAACTCCTGCTGTCTCCCCCGGTCCAAGTCCCTATAGCCCAACCTCAGCCCTAACTCCCTGCTGTCTCCCCGGTCCAAGTCCCTATAGCCCAACCTCAGCCCCTAACTCCTGCTGTCTCTCCCCGGTCCAAGTCCCTATAGCCCAACCTCAGCCCTAACTCCTGCTGTCTCCCGGGTCCAAGTCCCTATAGCCCAACCTCAGCCCTAACTCCCTGCTCCCGGTCCAAGTCCTAATAAGCCCAACCTCAGCCCTCCCCTCCTTGTCCCTATAGTCCAGCCTCAGCCCTAACTCCTGCTGTCTCCCCAGTCCACGTTCCTATAGCCCAGCCTCAGCCCTAACTCCTGCTGCTTCCCCCAGTCCAGTCCCTTAGCCCAGCCTCAGCCCTAACTCCTGCTGACTCCCCCGGTCCAAGTCCCTAGCTCAGCCCCAGGCCCTAACTCCTGCTGGTCTCCCCCAGTCCTTGTCCCTATAGCCCAGCTTTAGCCCTAACTCCTGCTGACTCCCTGGTCCAAGTCCCTATAGCCCAGCCCCAGCCCTAACTCCTGCTTACCCCCTGGTCCAAGTCCCTATAGCCCAGCCTCAGGCCCCCTAACTCCTCAGCCCTAACTCCTGCTGTCCCCCCGGTCCAAGTCCCTATAGGTCCCCTAACTCCTGCTGCCCAGTCTCCTGCTGTCTCCCCCGGTCCAAGTCCCTATAGCCCAACCTCAGCCCTAACTCCTGCTGTCTCCCCCAAGTCCTATGTCAGCCCTAACTCCTGCTGTCTCCCCCGGGGTCCAAGTCCCTAGCCCAACCTCAGCCCTAACTCCTGCTGTCTCCCCCGGTCCAAGTCCCTATAGCCCAACCTCAGCCCTAACTCCTGCTGTCTCCCCCAGTCCTTGTCCCTATAGTCCAGCCTCTCAGCCCTAACTCCTGCTGTCTCCCCAGTCCACGTCCCTATAGCCCAGCCTCAGCCCTAACTCCTGCTGCTTCCCCCAGTCCAAGTCCCTATAGCCCTAGCCTCAGCCCCTAACTGCTGACTCCCCCGGTCCAAGTCCCTATAGCCCAGCCCCAGGCCTAACTCCTGCTGTCTCCCCCCAGTCCTTGTCCCTATAGCCCAGCCCTCTCCTGCTGACTCCCCTGGTCCAAGTCCCTATAGCCCAGCCCCAGCCCTAACTCCTGCTGTCTCCCCCAGTCCTTGTCCCTATAGCCCAGCCTCAGCCCTAGCTCCTGCTGTCTCCCCCGGTCCAAGTCCCTATAGCCCAACCTCAGCCCTAACTCCTGTTGTCTCCCCCCAAGTCCCTATGTCAGCCCTAACTCCCACCAAGTCCCTATAGCCCAACCTCCTAACTCCTGCTGTCTCCCCCGGTCCAAGTCCCTATAGCCCAACCTCAGCCCTAACTCCTGCTGTCTCCCGGTCCAAGTCCCTATAGCCCAACCTCAGCCCTAACTCCTGCTGTCTCCCCCCTTGTCCCTTGTCCCCCGGCCCAGTCTCAGGCTGCTTCCCCAGTCCAAGTCCCTATAGCCCAGCCTCAGCCCTAACTCCTGCTGTCTCCCCGGTCCAAGTCCCTATAGCCCAGCCTCAGCCCTAACTCCTGCTGTCTCCCCCGGGTCCAAGTCCCTATAGCCCAACCTCAGCCCTAACTCCTGCTGTCTCCCGGTCCAAGTCCCTATAGCCCAACCTCAGCCCTAACTCCTGCTGTCTCCCCCAGTCCAAGTCCCTATAGCCCAGCCTCAGCCCTAACTCCTGCTGTCTCCCCAGTCCAAGTCCCTATAGCCCAACCTCAGCCCTAACTCCTGCTGTCTCCCCAAGTCCCTATAGCCCAACCTCAGCCCTAACTAGCCCAGCCCTAGTCCAGCCCTAACTCCTGCTGTCTCCCCCAGTCCAAGTCCCTATAGCCCAGCCTCAGCCCTAACTCCTGCTGCTTCCCCCAGTCTCCCCCCAGTCCTTGTCCCTATAGCCCAGCCCCAGCCCTAACTCCTGCTGTCTCCCCCAGTCCTTGTCCCTATAGCCCAGTCCCTATCCCTGCTGACCAAGTCCCTATAGCCCAGCCTCAGCCCTAACTCCTGCTGTCTCCCCGGTCCAAGTCCCTATAGCCCAACCTCAGCCCCTAACTCCTGCTGTCTCCCCCGGTCCAAGTCCCTATAGCCCAGCCTCAGCCCTAACTCCTGCTGTCTCCCCCGGTCCAAGTCCCTATAGCCCAACCTCAGCCCTAACTCCTGCTGTCTCCCAGTCCGGTCCAGCCTCAGCCCTAACCCTGCTGTCTCCCCCAGTCCACGCCCCTATAGCCCAGCCTCAGCCCTAACTCCTGCTGCTTCCCCCAGTCCAAGTCCCTATAGCCCAGCCTCAGCCCTAACTCCTGCTGACTCCCCCGTCCAAGTCCCTATAGCCCAACTCTCAGCCCTAACTCCTGCTGTCTCCCCCAGTCCTTGTCCCTATAGCCCAGCTTTAGCCCTAACTCCTGCTGTCTCCCCCAGTCCCTATAGCCCCCTCATAACTCCTGCCCCCGCGCCAAGTCCCTTAGCCCAGCCCCTAGCCCTAACTCCTGCTGCTTCCCCGGTCCAGGTCCCTATAGCCCAACCTCAGCCCTAACTCCTGCTGTCTCCCGGTCCAAGTCCCTATAGCCCAACCTCAGCCCTAACTCCTGTGTCTCCCCCGGTCCAAGTCCCTATAGCCCAGCCTCAGCCCTAACTCCTGCTGTCTCCCCCGGTCCAAGTCCCTCCCTCAGCCCTAACTCCCTGTCTCCAAGTCCCTATAGCCCAACCTCAGCCTCCTGTCTCCCCAGTCCCCCTATACTCCTAACTCCTGCTGTCTCCCCCAGTCCTTGTCCCTATAGCCCAGCTTTAGCCCTAACTCCTGCTGACTCCCCCCAGTCCAAGTCCCTATAGCCCAGCCTCAGCCCTAACTCCTGCTGACTCCCCTGGTCCAAGTCCCTATAGCCCAGCCCCCTAACTCCTGCTGTCTCCCAGTCCTTGCCCTAACTCCTGCTGACTCCCCAGGTCCAAGTCCCTATAGCCCAGCCCCAGCCCTAACTCCTGCTGTCTCCCCTGGTCCTTGTCCCTATAGCCCAGCCTCAGCCCTAACTCCTGCTGACTCCCTGGTCCAAGTCCCTATAGCCCAGCCTCATAGCCCAGCCCCCAACTCCTGCTGTCTCCCCCAGTCCTTGTCCCTATAGCCCAGCCCCCTAAATCCTGCTGCTCCAAGTCCTTGTCCCTAGCCCAGCCCCAGCCCTAACTCCTGCTGTCTCCCCCAGTCCTTGTCCCTATAGTCCAGCCTCAGCCCTAACTCCTGCTGCTTCCCCCAGTCCAAGTCCCTATAGCCCAGCCTCCCAGCCCTAACTCCTGCTGTCTCCCCCCCCAACTCCTGGTCCAAGTCCTTGTCCCTATAGCCCAGCCTCAGCCCTAACTCCTGCTGACTCCCCTGTCCAAGTCCCTATAGCCCAGCCCCAGCCCTAACTCCTGCTGTCTCCCCCAGTCCTTGTCCCTATAGCCCAGCCTCAGCCCTAACTGCTGTCTCCCCGGTCCTTGTGCCCAGCCTCAGCCCTAGCTCCTGCTGTCTCCCCCGGTCCAAGTCCCTATAGCCCAACCTCAGCCCTAACTCCTGCTTCCCACAGGTCCAGGTCCCTGCTGCTTCTCCCCCAGTCCTTGTCCCTAACTCCTGCTGTCTCCCCGGTCCAAGTCCCTATAGCCCAACCTCAGCCCTAACTCCTGCTGACTCCCTATGGCCCCTGGTCCACTGTCCCCCATAGCCCAGCCCAGCCCTAACTCCTGCTGTCTCCCCAGTCCAAGTCCCTATAGCCCAGCCTCAGCCCTAACTCCTGCTGTCTCCCACGGTCCTTGTCCCTATAGTCCAACCTCAGCCCTAACTCCTGTCTCCCCCAGTCTCCCGTCCAAATCCCTATAGCCCAGTCCTTGTCCCTAGCCCTAGCTCCTGCTGTCTCCCCCAGTCCTTGTCCCTATAGCCCAGCCTCAGCCCTAAATCCTGCTGCTTCCCCCAGTCCTTGTCCCTATAGCCCAGCCCCAGCCCTAGCTCCTGCTGTCTCCCCAGTCCTTGTCCCTATAGTCCAGCCTCAGCCCTAACTCCTGCTGCTTCCCCAGTCCTTGTCCCTATAGCCCAGCCCCAGCCCTAACTCCTGCTGTCTCCCCCAGTCCACGTCCCTATAGCCCCAGCCTCAGCCCTAACTCCTGCTGCTTCCCCCAGTCCTTGTCCCTATAGCCAGCCTCAGCCCTGCTGACTCCCCCGGTCCAAGTCCCTAGCCCAGCCCCAGCCCTAACTCCTGCTGTCTCCCCCGTCCTTGTCCATAGCCCAGCCTCAGCCCTAGCTCCTGCTGTCTCCCCCAGTCCCCTATACCCAGCCTCAGCCCTAGCTCCTGCTAACCTCCCTATAGCCCAGCCTCAGCCCTAACTCCTGCTGTCTCCCGGTCCAAGTCCCTATAGCCCAACCTCAGCCTTACTCCTGTTGTCTCCCCCACCTTGTCCCTATAGCTGCCCCAGCCCTAACTCCTGCTGTCTCCCCCGGTCCAGGTCCCTATAGCCCAACCTCAGCCCTAACTCCTGCTGCTTCCCCCAAATCCAAGCCCTATAGCCCAACCTCAGCCTTAACTCCTGCTGCTTCCCCCGGTCCAAGTCCCTATAGCCCAGCATCAGCCCCTAACTCCTGCTGCTTCCCCCGGTCCAAGTCCCCTATAGCCCAGCCTCAGCCCTAACTCCCTGCTGCTTCCCCGGTCCAAGTCCCTATAGCCCAGCCTCAGCCCTAACTCTGCTGCTTCCCCCGGTCCAAGTCCCTATAGCCCAACCTCAGCCCTAACTCCTGCTTTCCCCCGGTCCAAGTCCCTATAGCCCAACCTCAGCCCTAACTCCTGCTGTCTCCCCCAGTCCAGGTCCCTATAGCCCAGCTTTAGCCCTAACTCCTGCTGTCTCCCCCAGTCCTTGTCCCTATAGCCCAGCTTTAGCCCTAACTCCTGCTGACTCCCGTCCAGGTCCCTATAGCCCAACCTCAGCCCTAACTCCTGCTGACTCCCTGGTCCAAGTCCCTATAGCCCAGCCTCAGCCCTAACTCCTGCTGACTCCCCTGGTCCAAGTCCCTATAGCCCAGCCCCAGCCCTAACTCCTGCTGTCTCCCCCAGTCCTTGTCCCTATAGCCCAGCTTTAGCCCTAACTCCTGCTGACTCCCTGGTCCAAGTCCCTATAGCCCAGCCTCAGCCCTAACTCCTGCTGACTCCCTGGTCCAAGTCCCTATAGCCCAGCCCCAGCCCTAACTCCTGCTGTCTCCCCCAGTCCTTGTCCCTATAGCCCAGCTTTAGCCCTAACTCCTGCTGACTCCCTGGTCCAAGTCCCTATAGCCCAGCCTCAGCCCTAACTCCTGCTGACTCCCTGGTCCAAGTCCCTATAGCCCAGCCTCAGCCCTAACTCCTGCTGACTCCCCTGGTCCAAGTCCCCATGGCCCAGCCTCAGCCCTAACTCCTGCTGTCTCCCCCGGTCCAGGTCCCTATAGCCCAGCCTCAGCCCTAACTCCTGCTGTCTCCCCCGGTCCAAGTCCCTATAGCCCAGCCTCAGCCCTAACTCCTGCTGTCTCCCCCGGTCCAAGTCCCTATAGCCCAACCTCAGCCCTAACTCCTGCTGCTTCCCCCGGTCCAAGTCCCTATAGCCCAGCCCCAGGCCTAACTCCTGCTGTCTCCCCAGTCCTTGTCCCTATAGCCCAGCTTTAGCCCTAACTCCTGCTGACTCCACTGGTCCAAGTCCCTATAGCCCAACCTCAGCCCTAACTCCTGCTGCTTCCCCCGGTCCAAGTCCCTATAGCCCAGCCTCAGCCCTAACTCCTGCTGTCTCCCCCAGTCCTTGTCCCTATAGCCCAGCTTTAGCCCTAACTCCTGCTGACTCCCCTGGTCCAAGTCCCTATAGCCCAGCCCCAGCCCTAACTCCTGCTGTCTCCCCCAGTCCTTGTCCCTATAGCCCAGCCTCAGCCCTAGCTCCTGCTGTCTCCCCAGTCCTTGTCCCTATAGTCCAGCCTCAGCCCTAACTCCTGCTGTCTCCCCAGTCCTTGTCCCTATAGCCCAGCCCCAGCCCTAGCTCCTGCTGTCTCCCCCAGTCCTTGTCCCTATAGCCCAGCCTCAGCCCTAAATCCTGCTGCTTTCCCCAGTCCTTGTCCCTATAGCCCAGCCCCAGCCCTAGCTCCTGCTGTCTCCCCCAGTCCTGTCCCTATAGTCCAGCCCTCAGCCCTAACTCCTGCTGCTTCCCCAGTCCTTGTCCCTATAGCCCAGCCCCAGCCCTAACTCCTGCTGTCTCCCCAGTCCACGTCCCTATAGCCCAGCCTCAGCCCTAACTCCTGCTGCTTCCCCCAGTCCTTGTCCCTATAGCCCAGCCTCAGCCCTAACTCCTGCTGACTCCCCCGGTCCAAGTCCCTATAGCCCAGCCCCAGCCCTAACTCCTGCTGTCTCCCCAGTCCTTGTCCCTATAGCCCAGCCTCAGCCCTAGCTCCTGCTGTCTCCCCCAGTCCTTGTCCCTATAGCCCAGCCTCAGCCCTAGCTCCTGCTGTCTCCCCAGTCCTTGTCCCTATAGCCCAGCTCCTCAGCCCTAACTCCTGCTGCTCTCCCCAGTCCTTGTCCCTATACTCCTCAGCCCTAACTCCTGCTGACTCCCCGGTCCAAGTCCCTATAGCCCAGCCCCAGCCCTCTCCTGCTGTCTCCCCAGTCCTGTCCCTATAGCCCAGCCTCAGCCCAACTGTCCCCCCAGCCTTGTCCCTAACAGCCTCCTGTCCTGCTGTCTCCCCCAGTCCTTGTCCCTATAGCCAAGCCGCAGCCCAGCCTCCCGGTCCAAGTCCCTAAGCCCAGCCTCCCCTAACTCCTGCTGTCTCCCCCGGTCCAGGTCCCTATAGCCCAGCCTCAGCCCTAACTCCTGCTGTCTCCCGGTCCAAGTCCCATAGCCCAGCCTCAGCCCTAACTCCTGCTGTCTCCCCCGGTCCAGGTCCCTATAGCCCAACCTCAGCCTCCCTAGGTCCCTATAGCCCAACCTCCCCTAACTCCTGCTGCTTCCCGGTCCAGGTCCCTATAGCCCAACCTCAGCCCTAACTCCTGCTGTCTCCACCGGGTCAGGTCCCAGCCCAGCCTCAGCCCTAACTCCTGCTGCTTCCCCGGTCCAGGTCCCTATAGCCCAACCTCAGCCCTAACTCCTGCTGTTCCACCGGTCCAGGTCCCTATAGCCCAGCCTCAGCCCTAACTCCTGCTGTCTCCCCCAGTCCTTGTCCCTATAGTCCAGCCTCAGCCCTAACTCCTGCTGTCTCCCCCAGTCCTTGTCCCTATAGTCCAGCCTCAGCCCTAACTCCTGCTGTCTCCCCCAGTCCTTGTCCCTATAGCCCAACCTCAGCCCTAACTCCTGCTCTCCCCGGTCCAAGTCCCTATAGTCAGCCTCAGCCCCTAGCTCCTGCTGTCTCCCCCAGTCCTGTCCCTATAGTCCAGCCTCAGCCCTAACTCCTGCTGTCTCCCCCAGTCCTTGTCCCTATAGTCCAGCCTCAGCCCTAACTCCTGCTGTCCCCCAGTCCACGTCCCTATGGCCCAGCCTAGCCCTAACTCCTGCTGCTTCCCCAGTCCTTGTCCCTATAGCCCAGCCCCAGCCCTAGCTCCTGCTGTCTCCCCAGTCCTTGTCCTATAGTCCAGCCTCATAACTCCTGCTGTTCTCCCAGTCCACGTCCCTATAGCCCAGCCTCAGCCCTAACTCCTGCTGCTTCCCCCAGTCCTTGTCCCTATAGCCCAGCCTCAGCCCTAACTCCCTGACTCCCCGGTCCAGTCCCTTGTCAGCCCTAACTCCCAGTCTCCCGGTCCAAGTCCCATTTCAGCCCTAACTCCTGCTGCTTCCCCGGTCCAGGTCCCTATAGCCCAACCTCAGCTGTCTCCCCCGGTCCAAATCCCTATAGCCCAACCTCAGCCATAACTCCTGCTGCTTCCCCCGGTCCAAGTCCCTATAGCCCAACCTCAGCCCTAACTCCTGCTGTCTCCCCCGGTGCAGAAACAATATATAGCCCCAGGCCTAACTCCTGCTGTCTCCAGTTCCAAGCCCCTAAGCCCAGCTTTAGCCCTAACTCCTGCTGACTCCCCTGGTCCAAGTCCCTATAGCCCAGCCCCAGCCCTAACTCCTGCTGTCTCCCCCAGTCCTTGTCCCTATAGCCCAGCCTCAGCCCTAGCTCCCACACTCCCCCAGTCCTTGTCCCTATAGTCCAGCCATAGCCCTAACTCCTGCTGTCTCCCCCAGTCCTTGTCCCTATAGCCCAGCCTCAGCCCTAACTCCTGCTGACTCCCCCGGTCCAAGTCCCTATAGCCCAGCCGCAGCCCTAACTCCTGCTGTCTCCCCGGTCCAAGTCCCTATAGCCCAGCCTCAGCCCTAACTCCTGCTGTCTCCCCGGTCCAACCCCTGGCCCAACCTCAGCCCTGCTGTCTCCCCAGTCCTTGTCCCTATAGCCCAGCTAGCCCTAACTCCTGCTGACTCCCCCGGTCCAAGTCCCTATAGCCCAGCCTCAGCCCTAACTCCTGCTGGTCCAGGTCCCTATAGCCCAGCCTCCCCTCCCTAGCCCTTAACTCCTGTGCTTCCCCCGGTCCAAGTCCCTATAGCCCAGCATCAGCCCTAACTCCTGCTGCTTCCCCCGGTCCACCCTATAGCCCAGCCTGGCTGCCAAGTCCCTATAGCCCAGCCTCAGCCCTAACTCCTGCTGCTTCCCCGGTCCAAGTCCCTATAGCCCAACCTCAGCCCTAACTCCTGCTGTCTCCCCCGGTCCAAGTCCCCAACCTCAGCCCTAACTCCTGCTGTCTCCCCCAGTCCAGGTCCCTATAGCCCAGCTTTAGCCTAACTCCTGCTGTCTCCCAGTCCGGCCCAGCTCCCTAACCCCTGCTGACTCCCCCGGTCCAGGTCCCTATAGCCCAACCTCAGCCCTAACTCCTGCTGACTCCCCTGGTCCAAGTCCCTATAGGTCAGCCCCCAACTCCTGCTCTCCTAAGTCCCTATAGCCCAGCCCCAGCCCTAACTCCTGCTGTCTCCCCCAGTCCTTGTCCCTATAGCCCAGCTTTAGCCCTAACTCCTGCTGACTCCCCTGGTCCAAGTCCCTATAGCCCAGCCTCAGCCCTAACTCCTGCTGACTCCCTGGTCCAAGTCCCTATAGCCCAGCCCCAGCCCTAACTCCTGCTGTCTCCCAGTCCTGTCCCTATAGCCCAGCTTTAGGCCTCTAACTCCTGCTGACTCCCCTGGTCCAAGTCCCTATAGCCCAGCCTCAGCCCTAACTCCTGTGACTCCCCTGGTCCAAGTCCCTATAGCCCAGCCTCAGCCCTAACTCCTGCTGTCTCCCCTGGTCCAAGTCCCTTGGCCCAGCCTCAGCCCTAACTCCTGCTGTCTCCCCCGTCCAGGTCCCTATAGCCCAGCCTCAGCCCTAACTCCTGCTGTCTCCCTGGTCCAAGTCCCTATAGCCCAGCCTCAGCCCTAACTCCTGCTGTCTCCCCCGGTCCAAGTCCCTATAGCCCAACCTCAGCCCTAACTCCTGCTGCTTCCCCGGTCCAAGTCCCTATAGCCCAGCCCCAGGCCTAACTCCTGCTGTCTCCCCAGTCCTTGTCCCTATAGCCCAGCTCCCTAACTCCTGCTGACTCCACTGGTCCAAGTCCCTATAGCCCAACCTCAGCCCTAACCTTGTCCCCCGGTCCAAGTCCCTAGCCTCAGCCCTAACTCCTGCTGTCTCCCCCAGTCCTTGTCCCTATAGCCCAGCTTTAGCCCTAACTCCTGCTGACTCCCTGGTCCAAGTCCCTATAGCCCAGCCCCAGCCCTAACTCCTGTCTCCCCCAGTCCTTGTCCCTATAGCCCAGCCTCAGCCCTAGCTCCTGCTGTCTCCCCAGTCCTTGTCCCTATAGTCCACCAATGTCTCTATACCCAGCTAGCTCCTGCTGTCTCCCCCAGTCCTTGTCCCTATAGCCCAGCCTCAGCCCTAAATCCTGCTGCTTCCCCAGTCCTTGTCCCTATAGCCCAGCCCCAGCCCTCCTGCTGTTCCCCCCAGTCTCCCTATAGTCCAGCCTCAGCCCTAACTCCTGCTGCCAGTCCTTGTCCCTATAGCCCAGCCCCAGCCCTAACTCCTGCTGTCTCCCCCAGTCCACGTCCCTATAGCCCAGCCTCAGCCCTAACTCCTGCTGCTTCCCCCAGTCCTTGTCCCTATAGCCCAGCCTCAGCCCTAACTCCTGCTGACTCCCCGGTCCAAGTCCCTATAGCCCAGCCCCAGCCCTAACTCCTGCTGTCTCCCCAGTCCTTGTCCCTATAGCCCAGCCTCAGCCCTAGCTCCTGCTGTCTCCCCCAGTCCTTGTCCCTATAGCCCAGCCTCAGCCCTAGCTCCTGCTGTCTCCCCAGTCCTTGTCCCTATAGCCCAGCCTCAGCCCTAACTCCTGCTGCTTCCCCAGTCCTTGTCCCTATAGCCTAGCCCTTCAGCCCTAACTCCTGCTGACTCCCCCGGTCCAAGTCCCTATAGCCCAGCCCCAGCCCTAACTCCTGCTGTCTCCCCCAGTCCTTGTCCCTATAGCCCAGCCTCAGCCCTAGCTCTTGCTGTCTCCCCAGTCCTTGTCCCTATAGCCCAGCCTCAGCCCTAGCTCCTGCTGTCTCCCCCAGTCCTTGTCCCTATAGCCAAGCCGCAGCCCTAACTCCTGCTGTCTCCCCCGGTCCAAGTCCCTATAGCCCAGCCTCAGCCCTAACTCCTGCTGTCTCCCCCGGTCCAAGTCCCTATAGCCCAGCCTCAGCCCTAACTCCTGCTGTCTCCCCCGGTCCAAGTCCCTATAGCCCAGCCTCAGCCCTAACTCCTGCTGTCTCCCCCGGTCCAGGTCCCTATAGCCCAACCTCAGCCCTAACTCCTGCTGTCTCCCCCTGTCCAGGTCCCTATAGCCCAACCTCAGCCCTAACTCCTGCTGCTTCCCCCGGTCCAGGTCCCTATAGCCCAACCTCAGCCCTAACTCCTGCTGTCTCCACCGGGTCAGGTCCCTATAGCCCAGCCTCAGCCCTAACTCCTGCTGCTTCCCGGTCCAGGTCCCTATAGCCCAACCTCAGCCCTAACTCCTGCTGCTTCCACCGGTCCAGGTCCCTATAGCCCAGCCTCAGCCCTAACTCCCGCTGTCTCCCCAGTCCTTGTCCCTATAGTCCAGCCTCAGCCCTAACTCCTGCTGTCTCCCCCAGTCCTTGTCCCTATAGTCCAGCCTCAGCCCTAACTCCTGCTGTCTCCCCAGTCCTTGTCCCTATAGCCCAACCTCAGCCCTAACTCCTGCTGTCTCCCCCTGTCCAAGTCCCTATAGTCCAGCCTCAGCCCTAGCTCCTGCTGTCTCCCCCAGTCCTTGTCCCTATAGTCCAGCCTCAGCCCTAACTCCTGCTGTCTCCCCCAGTCCTTGTCCCTATAGTCCAGCCTCAGCCCTAACTCCTGCTGTCTCCCCCAGTCCACGTCCCTATAGCCCAGCCTCAGCCCTAACTCCTGCTGCTTCCCCAGTCCTTGTCCCTATAGCCCAGCCCCAGCCCTAGCTCCTGCTGTCTCCCCCAGTCCTTGTCCCTATAGTCCAGCCTCAGCCCTAACTCCTGCTGTCTCCCCCCAGTCCACGTCCCTATAGCCCAGCCTCAGCCCTAACTCCTGCTGCTTCCCCAGTCCTTGTCCCTATAGCCCAGCCTCAGCCCTAACTCCTGCTGACTCCCCCGGTCCAAGTCCCTATAGCCCAGCCTCAGCCCTAACTCCTGCTGTCTCCCCCGGTCCAAGTCCCTATAGCCCAACCTCAGCCCTAACTCCTGCTGCTTCCCCCGGTCCAGGTCCCTATAGCCCAGCCTCAGCCCTAACTCCTGCTGTCTCCCCCGGTCCAAATCCCTATAGCCCAACCTCAGCCATAACTCCTGCTGCTTCCCCGGTCCAAGTCCCTATAGCCCAACCTCAGCCCTAACTCCTGCTGTCTCCCCCGGTGCAGGTCACTATAGCCCAGCCCCAGGCCTAACTCCTGCTGTCTCCCCAGTCCTTGTCCCTATAGCCCAGCTTTAGCCCTAACTCCTGCTGACTCCCTGGTCCAAGTCCCTATAGCCCAGCCCCAGCCCTAACTCCTGCTGTCTCCCCCAGTCCTTGTCCCTATAGCCCAGCCTCAGCCCTAGCTCCCGCTGTCTCCCCCAGTCCTTGTCCCTATAGTCCAGCCATAGCCCTAACTCCTGCTGTCTCCCCCAGTCCTTGTCCCTATAGCCCAGCCTCAGCCCTAACTCCTGCTGACTCCCCGGTCCAAGTCCCTATAGCCCAGCCGCAGCCCTAACTCCTGCTGTCTCCCCCGGTCCAAGTCCCTATAGCCCAGCCTCAGCCCTAACTCCTGCTGTCTCCCGGTCCAAGTCCCTATAGCCCAACCTCAGCCCTAACTCCTGCTGTCTCCCCCAGTCCTTGTCCCTATAGCCCAGCCTCAGCCCTAACTCCTGCTGTCTCCCCCGGTCCAAGTCCCTATAGCCCAACCTCAGCCCTAACTCCTGCTGTCTCCCCCCCCCTATAGCCCAGCCTCAGCCCTAACTCCTGCTGTCTCCCCCAGTCCAGGTCCCTATAGCCCAGCCTCAGCCCTAACTCCTGCTGCTTCCCCCGGTCCAGGTCCCTATAGCCCAGCCTCAGCCCTAACTCCTGCTGCTTCCACGGTCCAAGTTCCTATAGCCCAGCCCCCTCAGCCCTAACTCCTGCTGTCTCCCCCGGTCCAAGTCCCTATAGCCCAGCCTCAGCCCTAACTCCTGCTGTCTCCCCCGGTCCAAGTCCCTATAGCCCAGCTCCTCAGCCCTAACTCCTGCTGTCTCCCCGGTCCAAGTCCCTATAGCCCAACCTCAGCCCTAACTCCTGCTGCTTCCCCCGGTCCAGGTCCCTATAGCCCAACCTCAGCCCTAACTCCTGCTGCTTCCCCGGTCCTTGTCCCTATAGCCCAACCTCAGCCCTAACTCCTGCTGCTTCCCCGGTCCAGGTCCCTATAGCCCAACCTCAGCCCTAACTCCTGCTGTCTCCCCCGGTCCAAGTCCCTATAGCCCAACCTCAGCCCTAACTCCTGCTGCTTCCCCCGGTCCAGGTCCCTATAGCCCAACCTCAGCCCTAACTCCTGCTGTCTTCCCGGTCCAAGTCACAGTAGCCCAACCTCAGCCCTAACTCCTGCTGCTTCCCCCGGTCCAAGTCCCTATAGCCCAACCTCAGCCCTAACTCCTGCTGCTTCCCCCGGTCCAGGTCCCTATAGCCCAGCCTCAGCCCTAACTCCTGCTGTCTCCCCCGGTCCAGGTCCCTATAGCCCAGCCTCAGCCCTAACTCCTGCTGTCTCCCCAGTCCAGGTCCCTATAGCCCAGCCTCAGCCCTAACTCTTGCTGTCTCCCCCGGTCCAAGTCCTTATAGCCCAGCCTCAGCCCTAACTCCTGCTGTCTCCCCGGTCCAGGTCCCTATAGCCCAGCCCCTCAGCCCTAACTCCTGCTGTCTCCCCCAGTCCTTGTCCCTATAGCCCAGCCTCAGCCCTAACTCCTGCTGTCTTCCCGGTCCAAGTCACAGTAGCCCAACCTCAGCCCTAACTCCTGCTGCTTCCCGGTCCAAGTCCCTATAGCCCAACCTCAGCCCTAACTCCTGCTGTCTCCCGGTCCAACCCTATAGCCCAGCCTCAGCCCTAACTCCTGCTGTCTCCCCCGGTCCAAGTCCCTATAGCCCAGCCTCAGCCCTAACTCCTGCTGTCTCCCCCGGTCCAAGTCCCTATAGCCCAGCCTCAGCCCTAACTCCTGCTGTCTCCCGGTCCAAGTCCCTATAGCCCAGCCCTCAGCCCTAACTCCTGCTGTCTCCCCTGGTCCAAGTCCCCTATAGCCCAACCCTCAGCCCTAACTCCTGCTGTCTCCCCCAGTCCAGGTCCCTATAGCCCAACCTCAGCCCTACTCCTGCTGTCTCCCCCGGTCCAAGTCCCTATAGCTCCAGCCTCAGCCCTAACTCCTGCTGTCTCCCCCGGTCCAAGTCCCTATAGCCCAACCTCAGCCCTAACTCCTGCCGTCTCCCCCGGTCCAAGTCCCTATAGCCCAGCCTCAGCCCTAACTCCTGCTGTCTCCCTCGGTCCAGGTCCCTATAGCCCAGCCTTGTTTATTTATTATTCTCTCCATGCTACCAGATACACTTTTTGATCTTTCCTCTGTGGTATGGGGCTGAACCTCAAAAAACATGTTGGTGCTGCTGCCTACACCACACCATCAACACAAACATCGGCCTCCACCCATACACCCTCACAGCTGCATAAGCACACAGACATTTGCTGTGGTAGGGGTGTTAGGGGAGGAAATATGTAAACCTCCCTTTAATTTCTCTACCCATCCAAATAGCATTCATATGAGCTCTTTGGGGAGCCTCCTGAATGAAGTGGTAGCTTTGCAGGGGAAGAGATTGGGGCTGAGGCAGAGAGCTGGGATAGAGAGGTGGGGCTGGGGCAGAGAGAGGTGGGGCTGGGGCAGAGAGGTGGGGCTGGGGCAGAGGAGGTGGGGGCTGGGGCAGAGAGCAGGGTTAGGAGGTGGGGCTGGGGCAGACAGCTGGGGCTGGGGCAGAGAGGTGGGGCTGGGGCGAAGGTGGGCTGGGGCAGAGAGCTGGGGCCGAGAGGTGGGCTGGGGCAGAGAGGTGGGGCTGGGGCGAGAAGGTGGGGCTGGGACGAGGAGCTGGCGCGGGGGCAGAGAGCTGGGGCTGGGGCAGAGAGCTGGGGCTGGG
This sequence comes from Oncorhynchus masou masou, assembly GCF_036934945.1. Lineage (NCBI taxonomy): Eukaryota > Metazoa > Chordata > Actinopteri > Salmoniformes > Salmonidae > Oncorhynchus > Oncorhynchus masou. The sequence continues at coordinate 6,593 of NW_027011402.1, read as the reverse complement.
GCAGAGAGGTGGGGCTGGGGCAGAAGGTGGGGCAGGGCAGAGAGGTGGGGCTGGGGCAGAGAGGTGGGGCTGGGGAAATGAGAAGGGCAGGGGTGGGGCTGGGGCAAAAGAGAGTGGGGCTGGGGCAGAGAGCTGGGGCAGAGAGCTGGGGCTGGGGTGAGAGCTGGGGCTGGGGCAGAGAGCTGGGCTGGGGCAGAGAGCTGGGGCTGGGGCAGAGAGGTGGGGCTGGGGCAGAGGGGGGGCTGAGGCAGAGAGGTGGGGCTGGGGCAGCACTGGGGCTGGGGCAGAGAGCTGGGCTGGGGCAGAGCTGGGGCAGAGAGCTGGGGCTGGGAGTGAGTTGGGGCAGAGCTGGGACAGAGAGGTGGGGCTGGGGCAGAGAGGTTGGGCAGAGAGCTGGGGCTTGGGCAGAAGGTGGGCTGGGGCAGAGAGGTGGGGCAGAGAGCTGGGGCTGGGGCTGAGAGCTGGGGGCAGGAAACTGAGGCTGGGGCAGAGAGGTGGGGCAGATAGCTGGGGCTGGGGCTGAGATGGGGGCAGAGAGCTGGAGCTGGGGCTGGGGCAGAGAGGTGGGGGAGAGGTGGGGCAAAGAGCTGGGGCAGAGAGCTGGGGCTGGGGCAGAGAGGTGGGGCAGAGAGGTGGGGGCAGAGAGGTGGGGCTGGGGCAGAGCTGGGGCAGAGAGGTGGGGGCTGGGGGCAGGCTGGGGCTGAGAGGTGGGGCTGGGGCAATGAGGTGGGGCAGAGAGGTAGGGCTGTGACAGAGAGGTGGGGCAGAGAGGTGGGGCTGGGACAGAGAAGAGGTGGGTCAGTGAGGTGGGGACAGAGAGCTGGGGCAGGAGAGGTGGGGCTGGGGCAGAGAGGTGGAACTGAGAGCTGGGGCAGAGAGTGGAACTGAGAGCTGGGGCAGAGAGGTGGGGCTGGGGCAGAGAGGTGGGGCTGGGGCAGAGCTGGGGCAGAGAGGGGTGGGGCAGAGAGCTGGGACAGAGAGGTGGGGCTGGGGCAGAGCTGGGGCAGAGCTGGGGCAGAGAAGGTGGAAACTGAGAGCTGGGACAGAGAGAGCTGGCTGGGAATCTGGCCTAATTACTTCTTTCTCTTGAGACGGCCAGCTTGGCCGTGGAGCGAATATGCCTCTCTGCCTCTTCAGTCAAAGACATCAATCGTACCAAAGGATATTGACTGACTCCTATCCATCTCTCTCTCCTCCTTCCAGGCAGTGCCACGGTGGATCGTGAGGGCCTCTCGGCCACCCTGGTCAAAGACATCCGCAACTACTTCCAGATCAGCCCAGAGTACTTCTCCATGCTGCTGGTGGGAAAGGACGGCAACGTCAAGTCGTGGTACCCGAGCCCCATGTGGTCCATGGCCATTATCTACGACCTGGTGGACTCTATGCAGCTCCGCAGGCAGGAGATGGCCATCCAGCAGTCACTGGGCATGCGCTGCCCGGAAGACGAGTACGGAGGCTACGGGTACCATCACCACGGCTACGATGGTTACCAGGACGGCTATCACCAGGGATACGGTTACTAAAGGGGGTGTCAATAGTCTATAAGCAATGATATGGTTACTAAGGGGTGTGTTACTTAATCTCAAACCAATCTCTTTTGCCTTTATCCCATGTATGCTTCTTGATGGCCCTTTGTAGATTGCAATGGATCAGATAGGTGTAAGGCAGTAAGGTATGGCTCTACCTAGCCCCGTTGTAGTCTAGATGGGCTGTACACCATGCTCCTTGTACTTAGCCACTGGTTTCGGATCTGTAGGCATTAATTAAGAAGTTCCTAGGGATAGGGGTTGATTTCCAATGGGAGAGGGGCATGAGTATAACCTTTGTCTCGCCTCTTGAACGGCGGTTTTGTTTTTCAGGACGTTTATGGACGGTTAAATGGTCTAGGTGTTAGATCTGTGCTTCCTGGTTCCAGAATGAAATAAAGAAGGATTGGATAGTGATGTCATCAATCTCTGTCTAATCCTTCTCTATATCCGTCTTGCTCTTTTGATATAAAGAATTACAATCAACAGTTGTTTTACATTTCACGTGTTCGGTCGAGCTACATTTCATGTTCACTTTCACAGTCTGAACCTGATTGTAGATAGAAGTGTAAGGATGAGTCAAACGCTTTGTTTTGGATGTCTGTTTTTAACTGTGGCTATATAACAGTCTGTTTCTGCAATGAACTTTCAACTTCATTTGTGTTTTGTCATTTTCCTGTTGTTACATATTGTTCCTATTCATACCTGTTGTGCAAGGAGAGACAGATCAGCAAGCTGTACTGTATATACTCTGTTGTGGTATGAGAGACAGACTGTACTGTACTGTATATACTCTGTTGTGGTATGAGAGACAGACTGTACTGTACTGTATATACTCTGTTGTGGTATGAGAGACAGACTGTACTGTACTGTATATACTCTGTTGTGGTATGAGAGACAGACTGTACTATATATACTATGAGAGACTCTGTTGTGTTGTGGTATGAGAGACAGACTGTACTGTACTGTATATTACCTGTATGTACTGTATATACTCTGTTGTGGTATGAGAGACAGACTGTTGTGTTGTATGAGAGACAGTCTCTGTTGTACTGTATATACTCTGTTGTGGTATGAGAGACAGTCTCTGTTGTACTGTATATTTATGACAAGTAAAGTTTTGTTTCCTGACAACACTTTTCTCTGAGTTTTAATACAAACTGTTTCTCAGTACTTTGTATTATATGTCAAACGTTCTTTAGGCGCAGAAATACAAAATGTATCATGTTACACCTCCCCCTGTTGGTTCAAATTGAACAATACAGATTGAACAATACAGATTGAAAAATACAGACCAACAGAACGGAAAAATACAGTCAGCAACTAAAACAAAATGTGTCCTTTTGGTAAACTATAGACTATTTTGTGTGAGAAACTGAGCAATTATGAACTGAATAATGATGCACTGTATCATAACAAAATACATGCCTATTAACCCGGTGTTCATTGCCTTAAAGATGTGCAGTAAAACACACCAGAGACCCCAGTCACCCAAAGTCATAGCCTCATTATTCTTATTGTGTTACTTTAGTTTATTTGGTAAATATTATTTTAAACTCTTCTTGAACTGTACTGTTGGTTAATAAAGGCTTGCAAGTCAGCATTTCTCAGTAAAGTTGTGACAAAGTTTGATTTGATTTATAAAATGATATTACTGATAACCACTTCATATCCACTCCACAAGAAGCTATCTGTGAATACATGGCAGAAGTGTCAATTCTATGGGACAATAAGTATGTATAGGAGAGTAAAGAGAGTGTTGAACACTTGTAATTTCTATCGCTGTGGGTTTCTGTAACCAGTAGGGAAGGCAGTTGGTCCCTGTGTGTAATGTAAACCACAACCTCATGTGTTCTACCAACATGTGTCATCGAATACGGTTTTCTGAATGTAACATGGACCCCTGTGACCAGAGTTAATCACATGGGCCTAACGAGGTCGCTGTATGGTCTGTGTGAGGTTACTGCATGGTCTGTGTGAGGTTACTGCATGGTCTGTGTGAGGTTACTGTATGGTCTGTGTGAGGTTACTGCATGGTCTGTGTGAGGTTGCTGTATGGTCTGTGTGAGGTTACTGTATGGTCTGTGTGAGGTTACTGCATGGTCTGTGTGAGGTTACTGTATGGTCTGTGTGAGATTACTGCATGGTCTGTGTGAGATTACTGCATGGTCTGTGTGAGGTTACTGTATGGTCTGTGTGAGGTTGCTGTATGGTCTGTGTGAGGTTACTGCATGGTCTGTGGAGGTTACTGTATGGTCTGTGTGAGGTTACTGTATGGTCTGTGTGAGGTTACTGTATGGTCTGTGAGGTTGCTGTATGGTCTGCGTGAGGTTGCTGTATGGTCTGTGTGAGGTTAAAAAATCAAATCAAATCAAATTGTATTTGTCACATACACATGGTTAGCAGATGTTAATGCGAGTGTAAGCGAAATGCTTGTGCTTCTAGTTCCGACAATGCAGTAATAACCAACAAGCAATCTAACTAACAATTCCAAAACTGCTGTCTTATACACAAGTGTAAGGGGATAAAGAATATGTACATAAAGATATATGAATGAGTGATGGTACAGAGCAGCATAGGCAAGATACAGTAGATGGTATCGAGTACAGTACATACATATGAGATGAGGTACGTAAACAAAGTGGCATAGTTAAAGTGGCTAGTGCTACATGTATTACATAAAGATGCAGTGATGATATAGAGTACAGTATATACGTATACATATGAGATGAATAATGTAGGGTATGTAAACATTATATTAGGTAGCATTGTTTACAGTGGCTAGTGATATATTTTACATAATTTCCCATCAATTCCCATTATTAAAGTGGCTGGAGTTGAGTCAGTGTGTTGGCAGCAGCCACTCAATGTTAGTGGTGGCTGTTTAACAAGATCTGGATACTTGAGATGAAGCTGTTTTCAGTCTCTCGGTCCCAGCTTTGATGCACCTGTACTGACCTCGCCTTCTGGATAGGGGTGAACAGGCAGTGGCTCGGGTGGTTGTTGTCCTTGATGATCTTTATGGCCTTCCTGTAACATCGGGTGGAGTAGGTGTCCTGGAGGGCAGGTAGTTTGACCCCGGTGATACGTTGTGTAGACCTCACTACCCTCTGGAGAGCCTTACGGTTGTGGACGGAGCAGTTGCCTTACCAGGCGGTGATACAGCCCGGCAGGATGCTCTCGATTGTGCATCTTTAGAAGTTTGTGAGGGCTTTTGGTGACTGTATGGTCTGTGTGAGGTTACTGTATGGTCTGCTGTGTGAGGTTACTGCATGGTCTGTGTGAGTTTACTGTATGGTCTGCTGTGTGAGGTTACTGTATGGTCTGTGTGAGGTTACTGTATGGTCTGTGTGAGGTTACTGCATGGTCTGTGTGAGGTTACTGCATGGTCTGTGTGAGGTTACTGCATGGTCTGTGTGAGTTTACTGTATGGTCTGCTGTGTGAGGTTACTGTATGGTCTGTGTGAGGTCGCTGTATGGTCTGTGTGAGGTTACTGTATGGTCTGTGTGAGGTTACTGTATGGTCTGTGTGAGGTTACTGTATGGTCTGTGTGAGGTTACTGCATGGTCTGTGTGAGGTTACTGCATGGTCTGTGTGAGGTTACTGCATGGTCTGTGTGAGGTTACTGTATGGTCTGTGTGAGAGTTACTGCATGGTCTGTGTGAGGTTGCTGTACGGTCTGTGTGAGGTTACCGTATGGTCTGTGTGAGGTTACTGCATGGTCTGCTGTGTGAGGTTACTGTATGGTCTGTGTGAGGTTACTGTATGGTCTGTGTGAGGTTACTGCATGGTCTGCTGTGTGAGGTTCCTGTATGGTCTGTGTGAGGTTACTGTATGGTCTGTGTGAGGTTACTGTATGGTCTGTGTGAGGTTACTGCATGGTCTGTGTGAGGTTACTGTATGGTCTGTGTGAGGTTACTGTATGGTCTGTGTGAGGTTACTGTATGGTCTGTGTGAGGTTACTGTATGGTCTGTGTGAGGTTACTGTATGGTCTGTGTGAGGTTACTGCATGGTCTGTGTGAGGTTACTGTATGGTCTGTGTGAGGTTACTGTATGGTCTGTGTGAGGTTACTGTATGGTCTGTGTGAGGTTACTGTATGGTCTGTGTGAGGTTACTGCATGGTCTGTGTGAGGTTACTGTATGGTCTGTGTGAGGTTACTGTATGGTCTGTGTGAGGTTACTGTATGGTCTGTGGAGGTTACTGTATGGTCTGTGTGAGGTTACTGTATGGTCTGTGTGAGGTTACTGTATGGTCTGTGTGAGGTTACTGTATGGTCTGTGTGAGGTTACTGTATGGTCTGTGTGAGGTTACTGTATGGTCTGTGTGAGGTTACTGTATGGTCTGTGTGAGGTTACTGTATGGTCTGTGTGAGGTTACTGTATGGTCTGTGTGAGGTTACTGTATGGTCTGTGTGAGGTTACTGTATGGTCTGCGTGAGGTTACTGTATGGTCTGTGTGAGGTTACTGTTTGGTCTGTGTGAGGTTACTGTTTGGTCTGTGTGAGGTTACTCTATGGTCTGTGTGAGAGTTACTCTATGGTCTGTGTGAGGTTACTGCATGGTCTGTGTGAGGTTACTGCATGGTCTGTGTGAGGTTGCTGTATGGTCTGCTGTGCTGAGGTTACTGTATGGTCTGTGTGAGGTTACTGCATGGTCTGTGTGAGGTTGCTGTATGGTCTGTGTGAGGTTACTGTATGGTCTGTGTGAGGTTACTGTATGGTCTGTGTGAGGGTTACTGCATGGTCTGTGTGAGGTTACTGCATGGTCTGCTGTGTGAGGTTACTGTATGGTCTGTGTGAGGTTACTGTATGGTCTGTGTGAGGATAAAATCAAATCAAATCAAATTGTATTTGTCACATACACATGGTTAAAAGATGTTAATGCGAGTGTAGCAAAATGCGTTGTGCTTCTAGTTCCGACAATTCAGTAATAACCAGCAAGTAATCTAACTAACAATTCCAAAACTACTGTCTTATACACAAGTGTAAGGGGGATAAAGAATATGTACATAAAGATATGAATGAGTGATGGTACAGAGCAGCATAGGCAAGATACAGTAGATGG
>NW_027011401.1:15000-24373 GCF_036934945.1 Oncorhynchus masou masou | reverse complement strand
GACTGAAGGGGGTGGGTAGAGGGGTGGATGGGGACTGAGGGGGGGTGGGTAGAGGGGTGGATGGGGACTGAGGAGGGTGGGGGTGGGGACTGAGGGGGGATGGGTAGAGGGGTTGGATGGGGACTGAGGGGGAGATGGGTAGGGGGGTTGGATGGGGACTGAGCGGGAGATGGGTAGGGGGGTTGGATGGGGATTGAGGGGGGTGGGTAGAGGGGTGGATGGGGACTGAGGGGGGGATGTGTAGGGGGGTTGGATGGGGACTGAGGGGGTGGGTAGAGGGGTGGATGGGGACTGAGGGGGGGATGGGTAGAGGGGTTGGATGGGGACTGAGGGGGGATGGGTAGAGGGGGTTGGATGGGGGACTGAGGGGGAGATGGGTAGGGGGGTTGGATGGGGACTGAGCGGGAGATGGGTAGGGGGGTTGGATGGGGACTGAGGGGGTGGGTAGGGGGTGGATGGGGACTGAGGGGGAATGGGTAAGGAGGTGGTTGGGGACTGAGGGGGTGGGGATGGGGACTGAGGGGGGATTGGTAGGGGGGTTGGATGGGGACTGAGGGGGGAGATGGGTAGCGGGGTTGGATGGGGACTGAGCAGGAGATGGGTAGGTGGGTTGGATGGGGACTGAGGGGGGTGGGTAGAGGGGTGGATGGGGACTGAGGGGGGATGTGTAGGGGGGTTGGATGGGGACTGACGGGGGTGGGTAGAGGGTTGGATGGGGACTGAGGGGGAGAACAGGTAGTGGGGTGGATGGGACTGAGGGGGAGAACAGGTAGTGGGGTGGATGGGACTGAGGGGGAGAACAGGTAGAGGGGGTGGATGGGACTGAGGGGGAATGGAGAAGGAGGGTTGGGGACTGAGGGGCGGATGGGGACTGAAGGATGGAATGAGAAGGGGGTGGATAGGTACAGGGGAGTAATATGGACAGGGGGTGGGAATGGGGGTGGGGGATTGGTAAGGAGGTGGATGGGGAATGAGGGGGGTTGGATAGGGACTGTGGGGGAATATGGATAGGGGGTGGATGGGGAATGAAGGGGAAATGGGTTGGAGGGGTGGATGGAGACTGAGGGGGGTGGATGGAGACTGAAGGGGGTGGATGGAGACTGAGGAGGTGGATGGAGACTGAGGGGGTGGATGGAGACTGAGGGGGTGGGTATTGGTGGATGGTGACTGAAGGAGGGATGGGTAGTGGTGAATGGGGACTGAAGGAGGTGATGGGTAGTGGTGAATGGGGACTGAAGGAGGTGATTGGTAGATGGTGGATGGTGACTGAAGGAGGTGATGGGTAGTGGTGAATGGGGACTGAAGGAGGTGATGGGTAGATGGTGGATGGTGACTGAAGGAGGTGATGGGTAGTGGTGAATGGGGACTGAAGGAGGTGATGGGTAGTGGTGAATGGGGACTGAAGGAGGTGATGGGTAGATGGTGGATGGTGACTGAAGGAGGTGATGGGTAGTGGTGAATGGGGACTGAAGGAGGTGATGGGTAGTGGTGAATGGGGACTGAAGGAGGTGATGGGTAGATGGTGAATGGGGACTGAAGGAGTGGATGGGTAGTGGTGAATGGTGACTGAAGGAGGTGATGGGTAGTGGTGGATGGGGACTGAAGGAGGTGATGGGTAGTGGTGAATGGTGACTGAAGGAGGTGATGGGTAGTGGTGGATGGGGACTGAAGGAGGTGATGGGTAGTGGTGAATGGGGACTGAAGGAGGTGATTGGTAGTGGTGAATGGGGACTGAAGGAGGTGATGGGTAGTGGTGAATGGGGACTGAAGGAGGGGATGGGTAGTGGTGAATGGTGACTGAAGGAGTGGATTGGTAGTGGTGGATGGTGACTGAAGGAGTGGATGGGTAGTGGTGGATGGTGACTGAAGGAGGGGATGGGTAGATGGTGGATGGTGACTGAAGGAGGTGAAGGGTAGTGGTGGATGGTGACTGAAGGAGGGATGGGTAGTGGTGAATGGGGACTGAAGGAGGGGATGGGTAGTGGTGAATGGGGACTGAAGGAGGGGATGGGTAGTGGTGAATGCTGACTGAAGGAGGTGATGGGTAGTGGTGGATGGGGACTGAAGGAGGTGATGGGTAGTGGTGGATGGTGACTGAAGGAGGTGATGGGTAGTGGTGAATGGGGACTGAAGGAGGTGATGGGTAGTGGTGAATGGGGACTGAAGGAGGTGATGGGTAGATGGTGGATGGTGACTGAAGGAGGTGATGGGTAGTGGTGAATGGGGACTGAAGGAGGTGATGGGTAGTGGTGAATGGGGACTGAAGGAGGTGATGGGTAGATGGTGAATGGGGACTGAAGGAGGGGATGGGTAGATGGTGGATGGTGACTGAAGGAGGTGAAGGGTAGTGGTGGATGGTGACTGAAGGAGGGGATGGGTAGTGGTGAATGGGGACTGAAGGAGGGGATGGGTAGTGGTGGATGGGGACTGAAGGAGGTGATGGGTAGTGGTGAATGGTGACTGAAGGAGGTGATGGGTAGTGGTGGATGGGGACTGAAGGAGGTGATGGGTAGTGGTGGATGGGGACTGAAGGAGGTGATGGGTAGTGGTGAATGGTGACTGAAGGAGGTGATGGGTAGTGGTGGATGGGGACTGAAGGAGGTGATGGTAGTGGTGAATGGTGACTGAAGGAGGTGATGGGTAGTGGTGGATGGGGACTGAAGGAGGTGATGGGTAGTGGTGGATGGGGACTGAAGGAGGTGATGGGTAGTGGTGAATGGTGACTGAAGGGGTGGGTAGAAGGGGTGGATGGGGACTGAGGGGGGTGGGTAGAGGGGGTGGATGGGGACTGAGGAGGGGTGGGGGGTGGGGACTGAGGGGGGATGGAGTAGGGGTTGGATGGGGACTGAGGGGAGATGGGTAGGGGGTTGGATGGGGACTGAGCGGGAGATGGGTAGGGGGGTTGGATGGGGATTGAGGGGGTGGGTGGGGGTGGATGGGGGACTGAGGGGGATGTGTAGGGGGGTTGGATGGGGACTGAGGGGGTGGGTAGAGGGGTGGATGGGGACTGAGGGGGATGGGTAGAGGGTTGGATGGGGACTGAGGAGGGGATGGGTAGGGGTTGGATGGGGACTGAGGGGGAGATGGGTAGGGGTTGGATGGGGACTGAGCGGGAGATGGGTAGGGGGGTTGGATGGGGACTGAGGGGGTGGGTAGGGGTGGATGGGGACTGAAGGGGGAATGGGTAGGAGGTGGTTGGGGACTGAGGGGGGTGGGGATGGGGACTGAGGGGGATTGGTAGGGGGTTGGATGGGGACTGAGGGGGGAGATGGGTAGCGGGGGTTGGATGGGGACTGAGCAGGAGATGGGTAGGTGGGTTGGATGGGGACTGAGGGGGGTGGGTAAGAGGGGTGGATGGGGACTGAGGGGGATGTGTAGGGGGGTTGGATGGGGACTGACGGGGTGGGTAGAGGGTTGGATGGGGACTGAGGGGAGAACAGGTAGTGGGGTGGATGGGACTGAGGGGAGAACAGGTAGTGGGGTGGATGGGACTGAGGGGGAGAACAGGTAGAGGGGTGGATGGGACTGAGAGGGGGAATGGAGAAGGAGGGTTGGGGACTGAGGGGCTGATGGGGACTGAAGGATGGAATGAGAAGGGGGTGGATAGGTACAGGGGAGTAATATGGACAGGGGGTGGGAATGGGGGTGGGGGGATTGGTAAGGAGGTGGATGGGGAATGAGGGGGGTTGGATAGGGACTGTGGGGGAATATGGATAGGGGGTGGATGGGGAATGAAGGGGAAATGGGTTGGAGGGTGGATGGAGACTGAAGTGGATGGAGACTGAAGGGGTGGATGGAGACTGAGGGAGGTGGATGGGAGACTGAGGGGGTGGATGGAGACTGAGGGGGTGGGTATTGGTGGATGGTGACTGAAGGAGGGGATGGGTAGTGGTGAATGGGGACTGAAGGAGGTGATGGGTAGTGGTGAATGGGGACTGAAGGAGGTGATTGGTAGATGGTGGATGGTGACTGAAGGAGGTGATGGAGTAGTGGTGAATGGGGACTGAAGGAGGTGATGGGTAGATGGTGGATGGTGACTGAAGGAGGTGATGGGTAGTGGTGAATGGGGACTGAAAGGAGGTGATGGGTAGTGGTGAATGGGGACTGAAGGAGGTGATGGAGTAGATGGTGGATGGTGACTGAAGGAGGTGATGGTAGTGGTGAATGGGGACTGAAGGAGGTGATGGGTAGTGGTGAATGGGGACTGAAGGAGGTGATGGGTAGATGGTGAATGGGGACTGAAGGAGTGGATGGGTAGTGGTGAATGGTGACTGAAGGAGGTGATGGGTAGTGGTGGATGGGGACTGAAGGAGGTGATGGGTAGTGGTGAATGGTGACTGAAGGAGGTGATGGGTAGTGGTGGATGGGGACTGAAGGAGGTGATGGGTAGTGGTGAATGGGGACTGAAGGAGGTGATTGGTAGTGGTGAATGGGGACTGAAGGAGGTGATGGGTAGTGGTGAATGGGGACTGAAGGAGGGGATGGGTAGTGGTGAATGGTGACTGAAGGAGTGGATTGGTAGTGGTGGATGGTGACTGAAGGAGTGGATGGGTAGTGGTGGATGGTGACTGAAGGAGGGGATGGGTAGATGGTGGATGGTGACTGAAGGAGGTGAAGGGTAGTGGTGGATGGTGACTGAAGGAGGGGATGGGTAGTGGTGAATGGGGACTGAAGGAGGGGATGGGTAGTGGTGAATGGGGACTGAAGGAGGGGATGGGTAGTGGTGAATGGTGACTGAAGGAGGTGATGGGTAGTGGTGAATGGGGACTGAAGGAGGTGATGGGTAGATGGTGGATGGTGACTGAAGGAGGGGATGGGTAGTGGTGAATGGGGACTGAAGGAGGTGATGGGTAGTGGTGGATGGTGACTGAAGGAGGTGATGGGTAGTGGTGAATGGGGCGCTAAGAACCTTGGCGTGATCCTGGACAACACCCTGTCGTTCTCAACTAACATCAAGGCGGTGGCCCGTTCCTGTAGGTTCATGCTCTACAACATCCAGCAGAGTACGACCCTGCCTCACACAGGAAGTGGCGCAGGTCCTAATCCAGGCACTTGTCATCTCCCGTCTGGATTACTGCAACTCGCTGTTGGCTGGGCTCCCTGCCTGTGCCATTAAACCCCTACAACTCATCCAGAACGCCGCAGCCCGTCTGGTGTTCAACCTTCCCAAGTTCTCTCACGTCACCCCGCTCCTCCGCTCTCTCCACTGGCTTCCAGTTGAGGCTCGCATCCGCTACAAGACCATGGTGCTTGCCTACGGAGCTGTGAGGGGAACGGCACCGCAGTACCTCCAGGCTCTGATCAGGCCCTACACCCAAACAAGGGCACTGCGTTCATCCACCTCTGGCCTGCTCGCCTCCCTACCACTGAGGAAGTACAGTTCCCGCTCAGCCCAGTCAAAACTGTTCGCTGCTCTGGCCCCCCAATGGTGGAACAAACTCCCCTCACGACGCCAGGACAGCGGAGTCAATCACCACCTTCCGGAGACACCTGAAACCCCACCTCTTTAAGGAATACCTAGGATAGGATAAAGTAATCCTTCTCACCCCCACCCCCTTAAATGATTTAGATGCACTATTGTAAAGTGGCTGTTCCACTGGATGTCATAAGGTGAATTCATCAATTTGTAAGTCGCTCTGGATAAGAGCGTCTGCCAAATGACTTAAATGTAAATGTAAATGTAAATGGACTGAAGGAGGTGATGGGTAGTGGTGAATGGGGATTGAAGGAGGTGATGGGTAGTGGTGGATGGTGACTGAAGGAGGTGATGGGTAGTGGTGGATGGTGACTGAAGGAGGTGATGGGTAGTGGTGAATGGGGACTGAAGGAGGTGATGGGTAGATGGTGGATGGTGACTGAAGGAGGTGATGGGTAGTGGTGGATGGTGACTGAAGGAGTGGATGGGTAGTGGTGAATGGGGACTGAAGGAGGTGATGGAGTAGTGGTGGATGGTGACTGAATGAGGTGATGGGTAGTGGTGGATGGTGACTGAAGGAGGTGATGGGTAGTGGTGAATGGGGACTGAAGGAGGTGATGGGTAGATGGTGGATGGTGACTGAAGGAGGGGATGGGTAGTGGTGAATGGTGACTGAAGGAGTGGATTGGTAGTGGTGGATGGTGACTGAAGGAGGTGATGGGTAGTGGTGGATGGTGACTGAAGGAGTGGATTGGTAGTGGTGAATGGGGACTGAAGGAGTGGATGGGTAGTGGTGAATGGGGACTGAAGGAGGGGATGGGTAGTGGTGAATGGGGACTGAAGGAGGTGATGGGTAGTGGTGAATGGTGACTGAAGGAGGTGATGGGTAGTGGTGAATGGGGACTGAAGGAGGTGATGGGTAGTGGTGGATGGTGACTGAAGAAAGGGTTTGTCTTTATATTCATGTATTACATTTTTTGGCACCAGCAACCCCCCATTGAAAAAGGCAGATGACAAAACAAAATAAAAAGTTTGTCACCAAAAATAAATGGCTAAATTGAAGTGTGGAGTTTATGTTTTTACAAAAAAATAATATTTTTCTCTGCCTCAGGGTGGCTCCGGGGACTACCTCTCTTTAAATCTAAAGAAACAGCATCGATATCAGCATCAGTATGGTGTTCCTACCCCCAACACAGACTGGCCTCTATTTCTCAATCCGTCTCTCTCTTTTTTTCTACCTCTTTGACTCAATCTCAATCTCTCCTTCACTCTCACATATCTCTCTCTCTCTCTCTCTCTCTCTCTCTCTCTCTCTCCTTCTCTCCTCACTCTCACATATCTCTCTCTCTCTCTCTCTCTCTCTCTCTCTTCTCTCCCTCACTCTCTCACTATCTCTCTCTTTCCCTCTTTCTCTCTCTCTCTCCCCCCTACTCGTATATTTCTCTCTCTTCTTCTCTCCTCACTCTCACATATCTCTCTCTCCTCTCCCTCACTCTCACATATCTCTCTCCCACACTCTCACTCTCACACATCTCTCTCCCTCACTCTCACATCTCTCTCTCTCCCTCTCTTTCTCTCTCTCTCTCTCTCTCCTCACTCTCACATATCTCTCTCCCTTAGTCTCCCTCACTCACATATCTCTCTCCCCTACTCTCACATATCTCCCTATCTCTCCTAGTCGCCCTCTCTGCTATGACTCTCTCTCTCTCTCTCTCTCTCTCTCTCTCGCTCTCTCTCACTTTCACTCTCACTCTCTCTCCCATACTCTCACACATCTCTCTTTCTCTCTCCCTCAGTCTCACATCTCTCTCCCATCTCTCTCTCTCGCTCGCTCCCTCACTCTCACATATCCCTCTCTCTCTCTCTCTTCTCTCTCACTATTTTACCCTCTCTAGTTCTTTCTTTCTCTCTTTGGTCTCACACAGAAAAACATGGATCTTAGCTCACTACAATTTACTTATTTTCTATAGCTAATAAATAATATACCATTGTTATTGAACAGAAATAAAGCCAAGGAACTTCTGGAAGATAATACAGCATTAAATGTTTATTTATTGTTCATAGATACTGTAGTAGATACTGTAGATACTATACATACTGTAGTAGATACTGTAGTATATACTATACATACTGTAGTAGATACTGTACATACTGTAGTAGATACTGTAGATACCGTACATACTGTAGAATATACTGTAGTAGATACTGTACATACTGTAGTAGATACTGTAGTAGATAATGTACATACTGTAGTAGATACTGTAGATACCGTACATACTGTAGTAGATACTGTACATATTGTAGTAGATACTGTGCATACTGTAGTAGATACTGTAGTAGATACTGTAGTAGATACTGTAGATACCGTACATACTGTAGTAGATACTGTACATACTGTAGTAGATACTGTAGTAGATACTATACATACTGTACATACTGTAGTAGATACTGTATATACTGTACATACTGTAGTAGATACTGTACATACTGTAGTAGATACTGTACATACTGTAGTAGATACTGTACATACTGTAGTAGATATTGTAGTAGATACTATACATACTGTAGTAGATACTGTAGTAGATACTGTACATACCGTTATAGATACTGCAATAGATACTGTTTATACTGTAGTAGATACTGTAGTAGATACCATATATACTGTAATAGATACTGTAGATACTGTAGTAGATACTGTTGTAGATACCATACATACTCTAGTAGATACTGTACATACTGTAGATACTGTACATACTGTTGTAGATACTGTAGTAGATACTGTAGATACAGTAGTAGATACTGTAGATACTGTAGTAGATACTGTAGATACTGTAGTAGATACTGTAGATACTGTAGTAGATACTGTACACACTGTAGTAGATACTGTAGTGGATACTGTAGATACAGTAGTAGATACTGTAGTAGATACTGTAGATACTGTAGTAGATACTGTAGATACTGTAGTAGATACTGTTGGTACTGTAGTAGATACTGTAGTAGATACTATACATACTGTAGTAGATACTATACATACTGTAGTAGATACTGTAGTGGATACTGTAGATACAGTAGTAGATACTGTAGTAGATAATGTAGATACTGTAGTAGATACTGTAGATACTGTAGTAGATACTGTAGGTACTGTAGTAGATACTGTAGTAGATACTGTAGTAGATACTGTAGTAGATACTATACATACTGTAGTAGATACTGTACATACAGTAGTAGATACTGTACATACTGTATGGTAGATACTGTAGTAGATACTGCACATACTGTAGTAGATACTGTAGTAGATACTGTAGTGAATACTGTAGTAGATACTATACATACTGTAGTAGATACTGTACATACTGTAGTAGATACTGTAGATACTGTAGTAGATACTGTTAAAGAAAATGTAGCGTATGTTGATGATGGAGGTTGGCTTAATGAGCCCAGTTAATAAATATTGTTGAAGGAAAATCTTTGGCAATGATTTGAGGCTAATTGTCCATGCACATGCAATATACTGTAATAGATCACGATTAGTAGATTTCTTTAGAACATACTGTGATATATTGTAGATACTGTAATAGATATGTTAGTAGATTTCTTAAGAATATACTGCAGTAGATATTGCAGATACTGTATTAGGTAAGTTAGTAGTAGTGTGGAGCTATGGTACGCACTGACTTGCTAGAACTGCTAGAACTCTTCTGCTATGACCCCAAACATTCTATCAAGTCTCTTCTGGGAACCCCAGAACATTCTATCAAGTCTCTTCTGCTAGAACCTAATAACAATCCAGTCTCTTCTGCTATGACCCCAAACATTCTCTCAAGTCTCTTCTGCTAGATCCCCAGAACATTCCATCAAGTCTCTTTAACCAGAACCCCAGAACATTCTATCAAGTCTCTTCTGCTAGGACCCCATAACATTCTATCAAGTCTCTTGTGCTATGACCTCAAACATTCT
>NW_027011401.1:0-10000 GCF_036934945.1 Oncorhynchus masou masou | reverse complement strand
CATTACCTACAGGACATTACATACAGGACATTACATACCTAGGACATTACATACAGGACATTACCTACAGGACATTACATACAGGACATTACATACAGGACATTTACCATTACCTAGGACATTACCTACAGGACATTACCTACAGGACATTACCTACAGGACATTACATACAGGACATTACCTACAGGACATTACCTACAGGACATTACCTACAGGACATTACATACAGGACATTACCTACAGGACATTACATACAGGACATTACATACAGGACATTACATACAGGACATTACATACAGGACATTACCTACAGGACATTACATACAGGACATTACCTACAGGACATTACCTACAGGACATTACATACAGGACATTACATACAGGACATTACATACTACAGGACATTACATACAGGACATTACATACAGGACATTACATACAGGACATTACATACAGGACATTACCTTCAGGACATTACATACAGGACATTACATACAGGACATTACCTACAGGACATTACCTACAGGACATTACATACAGGACATTACCTACAGGACATTACCTACAGGACATTACCTACAGGACATTACAGGACATTACCTACAGGACATTACCTACAGGACATTACATACAGGACATTACCTACAGGACATTACATACAGGACATTACCTACAGGACATTACATACAGGACATTACATACAGGACATTTACCTACAGGACATTACCTACAGGACATTACCCAGGACATTACCTACAGGACATTACCTAGAGGACATTACCTACAGGACATTACCTACAGGACATTACATACAGGACATTACCTACAGGACATTACCTACAGGACATTACTTCATAGACATTACATTATAGTTTATGAGTTGCTGTATAATCATTTGCATTCTGAAGTTTTTCTTAAACTTGTTAAATGTTTTCAGGGCTGTCACCGAAACATGGCTGCTAAAAAAATACATTTAAATAATATTTCAGTGGGTGTGGGTTATTTCAGTGGGTGTGGGTTATTTCAGTGGGTGTGGGTTATTTCAGTGGGTGTGGGTTCAATTTTTACAATAAATGTTACGACGACAGCACAACATTTATTTGAGTGATTTTCCAAACTGACCCAACTAAAGTCTTCCAATGACCTCATACCAATAATGAGTGTGTAAGAGGCTAATTTATCTTCTGACCTTCTGACTAAAATGTCCTCTCGTCGTTATCTCTTCATGTGAATTTCAGCTTGATCGTCTCAGGCGTCGTTAATGGTGAAATATCTTTCTGTAATGTCTCCTTTAACCCACCGATGCGTCTTCATAACCTATGGTAGTATGTGGATGAACTCTCCAGTAAAACTATTAGAAAATATAACTTTCACGGTTTTTAAAATGTTTTAATTTCTTTAATCCCGACTGTGAGAATTGCTCGATAAAGTCGAGACAGATGCCTTCTCAGAGAGCTGTTATTGTCGAGGGTCTGCTCTCTTCGCCGACACCTGCTCCATGGCAATTTAACTTGTTTAAAGGCTTCATATAAAGGTGATCATTTATTCCAGCTTTATCCTTCGTTATTATCCAATGGGCCTACTGCTCTGTGAAAGCTGGGGCACATTGGTGGGTTGGTAGGGTGAGTGCTCTGTGGAAGCAGGGGCACATCTGTGGGTTGGTATGGTGAGTGCTCTGTGGAAGCAGGGGCACATCTGTGGGTTGGTAGGGTGAGTGCTCTGTGGAAGCAGAGGCACTTTGGTGGGTTGGTAGGGTGAGTGCTCAGTGGAAGCAGAGGCACTTTGGTGGGTTGGTAGGGTGAGTGCTCAGTGGAACAGGGGCACATCTGTGGGTTGGTAGGGTGAGTGCTCAGTGGAAGCAGGGGCACATCTGTGGAGTTGGTAGGGTGAGTGCTCTGTGGAAGCAGGGGCACATCTGTGGGTTGGTATGGTGAGTGCTCTGTGGAAGCAGGGGCACATCTGTGGAGTTGGTAGGGTGAGTGCTCTGTGGAAGCAGGGGCACATCTGTGGGTTGGTAGGGTGAGTGCTCTGTGGAAGCAGAGGCACTTTGGTGGGTTGGTAGGGTGAGTGCTCAGTGGAAGCAGGGGCACATCTGTGGGTTGGTAGGGTGAGTGCTCAGTGGAAGCAGGGGCACATCTGTGGGTTGGTAGGGTGAGTGCTCAGTGGAAGCAGGGGCACATCTGTGGGTTGGTAGGGTGAGTGCTCAGTGGAAGCAGGGGCACATCTGTGGGTTGATAGGGTGACACCAGTTCACCCAGCCGATGATGTGATCTTGACAGTTTCCACATCACAGAGTTTTCAAGTAATTAACGTTTGCTGATTAAAGTGTCTATTTCGAGTGCAATTTAAACTCCAGGCCTGAACGACGGGCTCTTGTATCAAGTTTAAGGTATGACCCAGATGCAGACAGCATCGAAGAAACAAAAGTTTATTTCTTAAACAAAGGAAAGCAGACAACAGGTCAAAGGAAGGCAGACGACAGGTCAAAGACAGGCAGACGACAGGTCAAAGACAGACGACAGGTCAAAGGAAGGCAGACGACAGGTCAAAGACAGACGACAGGTCAAAGACAGGCAGGCGACAGGTCAAAGACAGACGACAGGTCAACGGAAGGCAGACGACAGGTCAACGGAAGGCAGACAACAGGTCAATATTCAGAGAGGGTGCAGAGTCCAGAACGGCAGGCAGGCTCAGGGTCAGGGCAGGCAGAGCGGTCAAAACCGGGAAGGACTAGAAAATAGGAGCAAGAAACAGGCAGGAGCAGGGGAACAAACGCTGGTAGGTTTTCCCAACAAAACAAACTGGCAACAGACAAACAGAGAACACAGGTATAAATACACAGGGATAAATCTGGTAAGATGGGGAGACACCTGGAGGGGGTGGAGACAATCACAAAGACAGATGGAACAGATCAGAGTGTGACACAATGCTCTCCACTGTGTCTCTCCCCTCTTCCCTCAATGTATTTCCTACTACTGACTTTGCTGATAATGACACTGAACAAAAATAGAAAAGCAACAGGAAACAATGTCAAAGATTTTACTGAGGTAAAGTTCATAAAAAGGAAAACAGTCAAATTAAATAAAATCACGAGGCCCTAATCCATAGATTTCACGTGATTGAGCAGGGCACATCCATGGGTTGGTCTGGGAGGGCATAGGCCCACCCATTTGGGAGCCAGGCCCTGCCAATCAGAAATGTTTTTCCCACAATGGAGCTTTATTAAAACTTCTTACGGGCAGGTAGCCTCCCACCTGGCCACCATCAGGTGAAACTACAGAGCGAAATTCAAAAATCAAAAGTAGTGATATTAAACATTCATAGAAATACAAGTGTTATACATAATTCTTTAGCGTATAATCTTGGTAATCGAACCGCGTGGTCCAATTTACAATTGGCTTTACGGCTAAAGCGTAGCGTTTGATTGTCTGAGGACAGCGCCTCGCATACACCCCGCATTAACCTGCACAGGTGTCACAAAACTCAAAAATAGCGATAAAATAAATCACTTACCTTTGACAATCTTCATCTTTCTGCAATCCAATGGGTCCCAGTTACACAATGAATGGTCGTTTTGTTCAATAAAGTCCTTCTTTATATCCCAAAAAGGTCTGTTTATTTGGCGCGTTTAATTCAGAAATGTGTGTGTATGTGTGTGTGGTGTGTGTATGTGGTGTGTGTGGTGTGTGTGTGTGTGGTGTGTGTATGTGTGTGTGGTGTGTGTGGTGTGTGTATGTATGTGTATGTGTGTGTGGTGTGTGTATGTGTGTGTATGTGTGTGTGGTGTGTGTATGTGTGTATGTGTGTGTATGTATGTGTGTGTGTGTATGTATGTGTGTGTGGTGTGTGTGTGTGGTGTGTGTATGTGTGTGTGGTGTGTGTGTGTGGTGTGTGTATGTGTGTGTGTGTGTGTGTATGTGTGTGTGTATGTGTGTGTGGTGTGTGTATGTGTGTGTGTGTGTGTGTGTGTGTGTGTGTGTGTGTGTGTGTGTGTGTGTGTGTGTGTGTGTGTGTGTGTGTGTGTGTGTGTATGTGTGGTGTGTGTGTGTGTATGTGTGTGTGGTGTGTGTGGTGTGTGTGTGTGTGTGTGTGTGTGTGTGTGTGTGTGTGTGTGTGTGTGTGTGTGTATGTGTGTGTGGTGTGTGTGGGTGTGTGTATGTGTGTGTGTGTGTGTGTGTGTGTGTGTGTGTGTGTGTGTGTGTGTGTGTGTGTGTGTGTGTGTGTGTGTGTGTGTGTGTGTGTGGGTGTGTGTGTGTGTGTGTGTATGTGTGTGTGTGGTGTGGTGTGTGGTGTGGTGTGTGTATGTGTGTGTGTGTGTGTGTGTGTATGTGTGTGTGTGTGTGTGGTGTGTGTGTGTGTGTGTGTGGTGGGCTCTGCCAGTCACACAAAGCTGCTATCATTCATGGGTGACTTGTAAGAAGTGCTGTAAGCGTTAATGCCAAGCTAATGCCCAACGTTGGCAGAGGCACAGCACAGACTCAGAGTGCGCCACTTACCTCCCCCTGCTGTAAACAACACAAGCACTTGGAGAGGGACTGCTAATGACTGCTAATGCTGACACAGACAGACAGTTTGAGGAGTCTCAACTTTGAGGAGTTGAGAGGTTATAGGATCTGAATACATACGACATGAATAGAATCAGACAGACAGATTGAGAAGACAGGTAATGGAGTCTGTGTCAATAGAATCAGTCACAACACAACACACCAAGGGAGTTATATTAGTTATTAGTGGTAAACAGGGATATTTATTTATTTATTTTATGTACTTTATTTTTTAAGGGGGCAGGTGGGTAACATACCCATGCTGCCTTGGTGATGTCATGCGAAGTGTGTGTGTGCAAGGTGTGTGTTTGTGTGTTTACGTACAGTATATGTGCATCAGGTGGTGTTGCAGCGCCTCATTGGACAGAGGCAGCATGCGCTCTGGACCTGAGCAGCAGGAGGACAATGGCTAATGATCCAAACTGGCATCTGCCACCTAATCTGATCTTTATCTCTCTCCGGTCTCTCTCCTAGCTGGCCCGCCTCGCCACCCCAGCTCACCCCAGCTCCACCCATTCTGCTCCCCGTCTCGAGCTGGCCCACCTCGCCCACCCAGCTCACCCAGCCCACCCATTCTGCCCGTCTCGAGCTGGCCCACCTCGCCTGCCCAGCTCACCCAGCCCTCTCATTCTCCACGTCTCGCTGGCCCACGCCTCGCCTGCCCAGCTCATTTAGCTCACCCAGCCCCACAATGACTGCATGACATCACGTTTGGATTGGAGTTTGTAATAAATGGTAGACAAAGTGCAGTGTGCGAAAATATCAGTTATTTTTAGAACTCACGTGTGATCGTTAAAACCATAAAACATGGAAATCATTTGTTCTCCTGCTTCATCTTATAGAAATGAATAAGACATTGGCCTGTTCCTGTTTCTAACTCACAGCTGTCATCAAGAGTCTTATTTTGGGTCCTTCCAGTCAGCGTCAATAGAGCCCCGTTGGCATTTACCCTCCCTAAATCAAACACACAAAAAATGTACTTACGAGAAGGTTTAAGATACTGCTTAAAAGGTCACCCGATATTCTCTGTAGTGTTTAGCTGCGAGCTCTCAACAGGAGGCCTTCTGTGAAAACGTCCCTCCGTGTCTCCAATCGATACTCTGGTGTTGTGATCCCATGCGGTAACAAACACCGTCTCTATCTGTAGACCTCTAACAAGGAGAAGGAACCTCTAACCAGGAAGGAAATGGGGAGGAAGATGTCCAATTAGATCAAGTAGAAAACCCTCGGTAACAGCTGTATCTCGTTTCAGAGTGAGACCTTTTAGGACGTCAGACTGTATGTTTGAGCCTCAGTTAAAAAAAAAAAAAAATGAATCGTTGAGTCAAATAATATAAATTGTATTTGTCACATGTGCCAAATAGACCTTACAGTGAAATGCGAACTTCCCAGCCCTTTTAACCAACAATGCAGTTTTAATAAAATAAAAAAATAAAAAATAAAAGTAACAAATAATTAAAGAGCAGCAGTAATATAACAATAGCAAGGCTTTATACAGGGGGTACCAGTACAGAGTCAATGTGGAGGCTATATACAGGGGGTACCGGTACAGAGTCAATGAGGCTATATACAGGGGTACTGGTAACAGAGTCAATGTGGAGGCTATATACAGGGGGTACCGGTACAGAGTCAATGTGGAGGTTATATACAGGGGGTACCGGGTACAGAGTCAATGTGGAGGCTATACAGGGGTACCGGTACAGAGTCAATGTGGAGGCTATATACAGGGGGTACCGGTACAGAGTCAATGTGGAGGCTATATACAGGGGGTACCGGTACAGAGTCAATGTGGAGGCTATATACAGGGGGTACCGATACAGAGTCAATGTGGAGGCTATATACAGGGGGTACCGGTACAGAGTCAATGTGGAAGGATTATACAGGGGGGTACCGGTACAGAGTCAATGTGGAGGCTATATACAGGGGTACCCGGTACAGAGTCAATGTGGAGGCTATATACAGGGGGTACCGGTACAGAGTCAATGTGGAGGCTATATACAGGGGGTACTGATACAGAGTCAATGTGGAGGCTATATACAGGGTGTACCAGTACAGAGTCAATGTGGAGGCTATATACAGGGGGTACTGATACAGAGTCAATGTGGAGGCTATATACAGGGGGTACTGGTACAGAGTCAATGTGGAGGCTATATACAGGGTGTACCAGTACAGAGTCAATGTGAAGGCTATATACAGGGGGTACCGGTACAGAGTCAATGTGGGAGGCTATATACAGGGGGTACCGGTACAGAGTCAATGTGGAGGCTATATACAGGGGGTACTGGTACCAGAGTCAATGTGGAGGCTATATACAGGGGGTACTGGTACAGAGTCAATGTGGAGGCTATATACAGGGGGTACCCGGTACAG
The DNA here is from genome assembly GCF_036934945.1 of Oncorhynchus masou masou. Taxonomy (NCBI): domain Eukaryota; kingdom Metazoa; phylum Chordata; class Actinopteri; order Salmoniformes; family Salmonidae; genus Oncorhynchus; species Oncorhynchus masou. Next base: position 3,086 of record NW_027011401.1, on the reverse strand, counting down.
AATCAATGTGGAGGCTATATACAGGGGGTACCGGTACAGAGTCAATGTGGAGGCTATATACAGGGGGTACCAGTACAGAGTCAATGTGGAGGCTATATACAGGGGGTACGGTCCAGAGTCAATGTGGAGGCTATATACAGGGGGTACCGGTACAGAGTCAATGCTGAGGCTATATACAGGGGGTACCAGTACAGAGTCAATGTGGAGGCTATATACAGGGGTACCAGTACAGAGTCAATGTGGAGGCTATACAGAAATTGCAGTACAGGTCAATGTGGAGGCTATATACAGGGGGTACCGATACAGAGTCAATGTGGAGGTTATATACAGGGTTACTGGTACAGGGGAGTCAATGTGGGTACTATACAGGGGTACCAGTACAGAGTCAATGTGGAGGCTATATACAGGGGGGTACCGGTACAGAGTCAATGTGGAGGCTATATACAGGGGTACTGGTACAGAGTCAATGTATTATATACAGGGGTACCGGTACAGAGTCAATGTGGAGGCTATATACAGGGGTACTGGTACAGAGTCAATGTGGAGGCTATATACAGGTACCGGTACTGAGTCAATGTGGAGGCTATATACAGGGGTTACTGGTACAGAGTCAATGTGGAGGCTATATACAGGGGTACCAGTACAGAGTCAATGTGGAGGCTATATACAGGGGTACTGGTACAGAGTCAATGTGGAGGCTATATACAGGGGGTACCGGTACAGAGTCAATGTGGAGGCTATATACAGGGGTACCGGTACAGAGTCAATGTGGAGGCTATATACAGGGGGTACCGGTACAGAGTCAATGTGGAGGCTATATACAGGGGGTACCGGTACAGAGTCAATGTGGAGGCTTTATACAGGGGTACCGGTACAGAGTCAATGTGGAGGCTTTATACAGGGGTACCGGAACAGAGTCAATGTGGAGGCTATATACAGGGGGTACCGGTACAGAGTCAATGTGGAGGCTATATACAGGGGGTACCGGTACAGAGTCAATGTGGAGGCTTTATACAGGGGGTACCGGTACAGAGTCAATGTGGAGGCCATATACAGGGGTACCGGTACAGAGTCAATGTGGAGGCTATATACAGGGGGTACCGGTACAGAGTCAATGTGGAGACTATATACAGGGGGTACCGGTACAGAGTCAATGTGGATGCTATATACAGGGAGTACTGGTACAGAGTCAATGTGGAGGCTATATACAGGGGTACTGATACAAGAGTCAATGTGGAGGCTATATACAGGGGGTACGGTACAGAGTCAATGTGGAGGCTATATACAGGGGTACTGGTACAGAGTCAATGTGGAGGCTATATACACAGGGTACCGGTACAGAGTCAATGTGGAGGCTATATACAGGGTGTACCAGTACAGAGTCAATGTGGAGGCTATATACAGGGTACCGGTACAGAGTCAATGTGGAGGATATACACAGGGTACCGGTACAGAGTCAATGTGGAGGCTATATACAGAGGGTACCGGTACAGAGTCAATGTGGAGGCTATATACAGGGGGTACCGGTACAGAGTCAATGTGGAGGCTATATACAGGGGGTACCGGTACAGAGTCAATGTGGAGGCTATATACAGGGGTACTGGTACAGAGTCAATGTGGAGGCTATATACAGGGGTACCGGTACAGAGTCAATGTGGAGGCTATATACAGGGAGTACCGGTACAGAGTCAATGTGGAGGCTATATACAGGGGGTACCGGTACAGAGTCAATGTGGAGGCTATATACAGGGGTACCGGTACAGAGTCAATGTGGAGGCTATATACAGGGGTACTGGTACAGAGTCAATGTGGAGGCTACATACAGGGGTACTTGTACAGAGTCAATGTGGAGGCTATTTACAGGGGTACCGGTACAGAGTCAATGTGGAGGTTATATACAGGGGGTACTGGTACAGAGTCAATGTGGAGGCTATATACAGGGGTACTGGTACAGAGTCAATGTGGAGGCTATATACAGGGGTTCTGGTACAGAGTCAATGTGGAGGCTATATACAGGGGGTACCGGTACAGAGTCAATGTGGAGGTTATATACAGGGGGTACTGGTACAGAGTCAATGTGGAGGCTATATACAGGGGGTACTGGTACAGAGTCAATGTGGAGGCTATATACAGGGGGTACTGGTACAGAGTCAATGTGGAGGCTATATACAGGGGGTACTGGTACAGAGTCAATGTGGAGGCTATATACAGGGGTTCTGGTACAGAGTCAATGTGTGGGGTACATGTTAGTTGAGGTAAGACCATATAGGTGTTAGATATAAACAGATGTGTTATAACACCCCCATATAGGTGTCAGATCTCAACAGATGTGTTATAACACCCCCATATAGGTTTCAGATATCAACAGATGTGTTATAAAACCATATAGGTGTCAGATATCATCAGATGTGTTATAAGACCCCCATATAGGTGTTTTATATAATTTACGGCACGTTTCATCATTTGATTATAGACGGGTTGGTTGTTTAGCAACAAAAGCGAGCGTGCGCAACACTATGGTGACGAACAGACACGGTTTGGCTTTTAGACTGTTGACAACATGTCAGCTGTATTTAGTCTCCTGGGTTGATTGAAAACATAAATACATGTGCACAATAACCGCTCGTTGTCTCTCAAATACAACGCTACAGTTGTTACTAAGATAACTAGTGAATTTTAACCATATAAGCGTCGACATGAAATGAATCAAAACATCTCAAACCAAGATATGGTCTAAAGAACTAGATGAAACTAGTCACTTACGATTTCCCTCAATGTTTTTCGTCTCATTTTTGGTATCTATGGTAATGTGGTCAGCTAACCCATCTATACGAATACACAATATAACGCCGATAGTGTGTGTAACCTAACGTAGCAGGTGTAAAATAAATACCTGAGCGGGGTCCACACATCCATTTTTCAGGGGAAAAGCAAGCTAGGCTGAAGATACTGTCTCAATGAAAACCGCATACTTCCGGTTGTTTCCGACCTCGCTGAGGTTGGGGTGTGTCCAGGCTTTGTGCAGAGGAAGAAGAATACTGTCAATGGACAATGTACTTTGACTTGAAAATACTTATTGTCACATA
>NW_027011400.1:15000-24376 GCF_036934945.1 Oncorhynchus masou masou | reverse complement strand
GAAGACAGAACCCGAAGACAGAACCCGAAGACAGAACCCGAAGACAGAACCTGAAGACAGAACCCGAAGACAGAACCCGAAGACAGAACCCGAAGACAGAACCTGAAGACAGAACCCGAAGACAGAACCTGAAGACAGAATGACACATTCGTTTCCTTACCCTGTAAGCAGTCTATGGTCAAGGTATGACAACAATTTATGCTTTGGTTTAGTTTCCCTGACACTGTTTCCACATGCGAATATTTAGCATTTGTGGCACAAATACCATTCAAGTCATGGGACCGATATCAGAATTGTTTGGGGATCTGTTAAAATCATCTATAAGTGACTTTCTTAAAATTCACAATCATTTTGAGATACTTTTGGATTATTTGTCATTTTTTGAATTTTGGGTGAACTATCCCTTTATTTATTTAATTTTATTTAACCTTTATTTATTTTTATTTCATTAGAACCAAAGGGGAGCAGAATACTTAAAGGAAAGGACTTAAAGGGAGGAGAGGACTTAAAGGGGAGGAGAAGACTTAAAGGGAGGAATTAAAGAGGAGGAGAAGACTTAAAGGGGAGGTATTACAGGGTGGAGAAGACTTAAAGGAGAACAGACTTAAAGGAAAGGACTTAAAGGGGAGGAGAACTTAAAGGGAGAAGACTTAAAGGGGAGGAATTACAGGGGAGGAGAAGACTTAAAGGGAGGAAAGACTTAAAGGAAAGGACTTAAAGGGAGGAGAGGACTTAAAGGGAGGAAAAGACTTAAAGGGGAGGAATTAAAGGAGGAGAAGACTTAAAGGGGAGGTATTACGGGGAGGAGAAGACTTAAAGGAGGAAAAGACTTAAAGGAAAGGACTTAAAGGGGAGGAGGAGGACTTAAAGGGAGAAGAAGACTTAAAGGGGAGGAAAGACTTAAAGGGGAGGAGAAGACTTAAAGGGAGGAGAAGACTTAAAGGGAGGAAAATACTTAAAGGAAAGGACTTAAAGGGGGAGGAGAAGACTTATAGGGGAGAGGAAGACAAAGTGGAGGAGAAGACTTAAAGGGAGGAGAAGACTTAAAGGGAGAAGAAGACTTAAAGGGGAGAAGAAGACTTAAAGGGAGGAGAAGACTTAAAGGGGAGGAGAAGAACATTCCATTGCTGTTATTTTTGTTTAAGAGGCAGCAGATAGAGAACAATTCAGGGAATAGATCAGAAGAGTGATACTTCATGCCCTTTAAATAAAGTCAACAACCCTTCAGATCGCTGCTTGTGCATAAACAGAGCTGTAGGAGCTGGGTGCAGTCCCAAGGCAGTCAGTCTTCTGCAGGCACAGGGAGAGTGAAGAGGATTACTGGGGCTTCGTTCCAAATTACACCCTATTTCCTGAACAAAAGTAGTGCACTATATAAGCAATAGGGTGTAAGCTTTAAGGACGCAACCACGGAGTAACGCTGGGTGGTCTAGTGGACAAATAAACCCACGTCCATGAGAAACAGGACAAAAGAGTTTCTCCTGACTGTCCATGAAGACATGATGGTACAGGGAAGTGTATGTTTAAAAAAAAAATCTAATCTTTATTTAAACCGTTATTTACTACAACTGTGTGTGTGTATATATGCGCGTGTGTGTGTGTGTGTGTACGCGTGTGTGTTTGCATGTGTGATAATATGTGTGTCGGCCTGCGTGTATGTGTGTTTGCCTGCATGTGTGTATGTGTGTGTGTGTGTGTGTGTGTGTCTGCCTGCGTGTATGTGTGTTTGCCTGCATGTGTGTGTGTGTGTGTGTGTGTGTGTGTGTGTGTGTGTGTGTGTGTGTGCCTGCGTGTGTGTACGCGTGTATGTGTGTTTGCCTGCATGTGTGTGTGTGTGTGTGTGTGTGTGTGTGTCTGCCTGCGTGTGTGTACGCGTGTATGTGTGTTTGCCTGCATGTGTGTGTGTGTGTGTGTGTGTGTGTGTGTGTGTGTGTGTGTGTGTGTATACTAAGCCTTACCGCTGATGGTGATGCCCAGCTCCACCCCTCTCTTCTTAGGTAGTTTAACATGGAACGTTCCACTACTGGGCACAACAGACTCTACAACACCACAACACAACACATCATAACTGGTGCATTACAGAAGTTATTTACAGGAGATAATAGTCTAGGCTGAGTCCCAAATGGCACCCAATTGCCCATGTAAGTACCAGCTGTCAGAGCAGCTCTGCATATCACTGCACCTGTACATAGCCCATCTGTACATAGCCCATCTGTACATAGCCCATCTGTACATAGCCCATCTGTACATAGCCCATCTGTACATAGCCCATCTGTTCATAGCCCATCTGTACATAGCCCATCTGTACATAGCCCATCTGTACATAGCCCATCTGTACATAGCCCATCCAATCTACCTCATCCCCATACTGTATTTATTCATTTATCTTGCTCGTTTGCACCCCAGTATCTCTACTTGCATATTCATCTTCTGCACATAAATCACTCCAGTGTTTAATTGCTAAATTGTAAATAATTTTCGCCACCATGGCCTTTTATTGCCTAACCTCCCTTATCCTACCACATTTGCACACACTGTATATATGTAGACCAATTCTACTGTATTGTTGACTGCATGTTTGTTCATCCCATGTATAACTCTGTGTTGTTGTATGTATCGAACTGCTTTGCTTTATCTTGGCCAGGTCGCAGTTGTAAATGAGAACTTGTTCTCAACTGGACTACCTGGTTAAATAAAGGTGAAATTAAATACAATTAAAAAATGCAGTGCACTACTTTAGACCAGGACCTATAGGGACAAAGTAGTTCACTACTTTAGACCAGGACCTATCGGGACAAAGTAGTGCACTACTTTAGACCAGGACCTATCGGGACAAAGTAGTTCACTACTTTAGACCAGGACCTATCGGGACAAAGTAGTTCACTACTTTAGACCAGGACCTATCGGGACAAAGTAGTGCACTACTTTAGACCAGGACCTATCGGGACAAAGTAGTGCCCTACTTTAGACCAGGACCTATAGGGACAAAGTAGTGCACTACTTTAGACCAGGACCTATAGGGACACAAGTAGTGCACTACTTTTGACCAGGGCCTATAGGGACACAAGTAGTGCACTACTTTAGACCAGGGCACATAGGGCTATTTTCAACAGTAGGGCACTATGTAGAGAATAGGGTGCCATTTTGGATGCAAGCCATAAAGGTAAATCATTAGCTGTATAACATACTATCGTTCCTGATGAAGGTCTGTTTAATCATGTTTGCTGTGAATCTGAACACAGTTATCTGAAAGGACAACTCTAATTGACGTTGTGCAACATGCAGATTCTTTATGTCTGTTCATTATAAAACTAAACTATTACTCACACTAATTAGGTTCATAATACCGTATATTTTTAAAACAATCATTTTAAAACACTATTTTGTCCTTTAGGGACACGAAAACCCTGATGACAAACCTGCGACTGTTAGTCTAGCTTCTTTTTTTCAACCTTTTCTATGAATTCATTACTATCATCCTGGTATTTATAGCCTAATGAGAGGCCTAAGCCCCAGTGACCAACCTGCGACGTCAAACTCCACCTCCAGGAGACCTTATTGGTCAGAGCCGCATCTCGTAGAAGCTGATTCGCTTCCTCCAGTGTTCCGTCCTCCGTGGGATTCCGATGGACAGGAGTCTGTCTCCCACCTGCAGCAGTCCGCACCTGTCAAGACAAAATCAATCAATCTGTCAGTCAGAAGCTGCAGTCGTATAACTGCAGGTATACATGATCTGTAATGAGCCCCTGCAGGAAAACATATGGTCTGCCAAGTGCTTCAGTTGGAATAAAACATTGGAATAAAAATAATATGTAATTTTTACCAGTAACTTTCATATGAATATCCAGGATTTAAGCAGGCAGTAGAATTTCATTTCATTATTTAATTCAAAATCAAAAAAATTTTGGGGATTGGATTTGTACTTTTCAGTTGTAACAGTCAGACAAATAAGGAAGAAATTAAAGGAGATGGAAAAGTCTGCAGGGTAAAGAGTGTGTTTAAATGACTACAGTAACCTCCAGGGAAGCAGAGCACATGCATCTTATTACCAAGCATCTGGAGAGTCATTGAAAAGGCACTGGAGAGTGAACAGGTCAGATTTACAGAGACAGAGAGAGAGAGAGAGAGAGAGAGAGAGAGAGAGAGAGAGAGAGAGAGAGAGAGAGAGAGAGAGAGAGAGAGAGAGAGAGAGAGAGAGAGAGAGGGGGAGAGAGAGGGGGAGAGAAAGAGAGAGAAAGAGAGAGAGAGAGAAAGAGAGAGAGACAGAGGGGGAGAGAAAGAGAGAGAGACAGGGGGGAGAGAAAGAGAGAGAGAGAGAGAGACAGACAGGGAGGGAGGGAGGGAGGGAGGGAGGGAGGGGGAGGGAGGGAGGGAGGGAGGGAGGGAGGAGAGAGATATATATATAGAGAGAGACAGACAGGGAGGGAGGGAGAGAGGGAGAAAGATAGAGCGGAAAATATGAAAGCAGAGTTTGAAACAAACACCCTCTTTATCAGATCGAGGATGCATCCGTGGAGGTGCTGTGATTCTTTTTGATTCAATTTACAGTACACACACACACACACACACACGCACAGAGATATGCTGCAAACACAAACACACACACACACACGCACAGAGATATGCTGCAAACACACACACACACACACACACACACACACACACACACACCCTTGTTAGCTGTATTGCCGATTCATCATTGTTCTGCAGGACATGGGCGGTTTGAAATGAGGAGGAGGGTAGAGTTACTTTACAGAAGGGCTTTGAAGGTCAGCATATCTACAGCAGAGGGCTGTAGACACACACACACACACACACACACACACACACACACACACACACACACACACGGAGTTGTGATGTTGATGTTTGAACAATTGACAGTGTAAATGCTGTTCGGGGTTCTGAGGCCGTTCTCTACATTCCATTAACCACCCACTCAATGATCTCAACCGGCGCTAATCACCAGCCTCTTTTTAAGGCGAATCAACAGGCCTGTTTAGCTACCATGTCCGACATAAATACACAGCTTTTACTAACAGACCATCCTCTATGTGACTGGAATTACACGGTAGTCTTTACAGCCCCTACTGAGGTAACCAGTTTTAAGTGGCGCTTCGCTGGGGTGGGTTTTGCAGAAAGAAGACAAGGCAAAGTAGCGTTGACTCATCTTATACAAGGCTCGAATGTGTTGTAACGGGTTGTAATGGGTTGAACGTGTCGAACAGGTCGAACGGTAGCAACGTTGCAATGGGATGTAATGGGTAGTAATGGGTTTTAATGGGTAGTAATGGGTTGAAATGAGCCGCAATGGGTAGTAATGGGCACTATTGGGTAGTAATGGGCAGTAATGGGCAGTAATGGGTTGTAGTGGTAGTAATGGGTAGTATGGGTTGTAATGGGTAATGGGTTGTAGTGGGTAGTAATGGGTTGTAATGGGTAGTAATGGGTTGTAGTGGGTAGTAATGGGTTGTAGTGGGTAGTAATGGGTTGTAATGGGTAGTAATGGGTTGTAATGGGTAGTAATGGGTTGAAATGAGCCACAATGGGTAGTAATGGGCAGTAATGGGTAGTAATGGGCAGTAATGGGCAGTAATGGGTTGTAGTGGGTAGTAATGGGTAGTAATGGGTTGTAATGGGTAGTAATGGGTTGTAGTGGGTAGTAATGGGTTGTAATGGGTAGTAATGGGTTGTAGTGGGTAGTAATGGTTTGTAATGGGTTGTAGTGGGTAGTAATGGGTTGTAATGGGTAGTAATGGGTTGTAAAGGGTAGCAATGGGTTGTAATGGGTTGTAATGGGTTGTAGCAACGGTTGTAATGGGTTGTAATGGGTTGTAATGGGTTTCAATGTTTTTTTATTGTTCATTTTTTTATTTTACCTTTATTTTACTAGGCAAGTCAGTTAAGAACATATTCTTAGTAATGGGTTGCAATGGTGTGTAATGGGATGCAATGGGTTGTAACGGTAGTAATGGGTTGCAATGGGCAGTAATGGGTTGTAACGGTTGTAATGGGTTGCAATGGTTTTAATGGGTTGCAATGGGCAGTAATGGGTTGTAACGGGTTGTAATGGGTTGCAATGGGTTGGAACGGGTCGGAACAGGTTGCAACGGGTAGCAACGGGTTGCAATGTGTTGTAACGGGTAGTAATGGGTTGTAATGGGTTGCAATGTGTTGTAACGGGTAGTAATGGGTTGACATGGGTTGTAACGGGTAGCAATGGGTTGTAATGGGTTGCAATGTGTTGTAATAGGTAGTAATGGGTTGAAATGGGTCGTATTGGGTTGTAATGGGTTGCAATTTCTATTAATGGGTTGTAATGGGTTGTAATGGGTATTAATGGGTTGTAATGGGCAGCAATGGGTAGCAATGGGTAGTAATGGGCAGCAATGGGTAGTAATGGGTATTAATGGGTTGTAGTGGGCAGCAATGGGTAGCAATGGGTAGTAATGGGTAGTAATGGGCAGTAATGGGTAGCAATGTGTAGTAATGGGTTGTAATGGGTAGAAATGATCAGTAATGGGTTGTAATGGGTCGTAAGGGGTTGCAATGGGTTGTGGTGGGTAGCAATGGGTTGTAATGGGTAGTCATGGGTTGTAGTGGGCAGTAATGGGTTGTACTGGGTAGTAATGGGTTGTATTGGGTAGTAATTGTTAGTAATGGGTAGTAATGGGTAGCAATGGGTAGTAATGGGTAGTAATGGGTTGTGGTGGGTAGTAACAGGTAGTCATGGGCAGTAATGGGTTGTCGTGGGTAGTAGTGGGTAGTAATGGGTAGTAATGGGTTGTAATGGGTAGTAATGGGTAGTAACGGGTAGCAACGGCTTGCAATGGGTTGTAATGGGTTGCAATGGGTTGTAATGGGTTCCAATGTTGTTGTTTTTTATTTTATTTTTAATTTTACTTTTATTTTATTTGGCAAGTCAGTTAAGAACAAATTCTTAGTAATGGGTTGCAATGGGGTGTGATGGGTTGGATTGGGTTGAAATGGGCCGTAATGGGTAGTAATGGGTCACAATGGGTAGTCATGGGCAGTAATGGGTTGTAATGTGTAGTAATGTGTTGTAATGGGTAGTAATGGGTTGAAATGGGTTGAAATGGGCCGTAATGGGTAGTAATGGGTTGTAATGGGCAGTAATGTGTTGTAATGGGTAGTATGGGTAGTAACGGTTAGTAATGGGTAGCAATGGGTAGTAACGGGCAGTAATGGGTTGTAATGGGTTGTAACGGGTAGTCATGGGTTGCAATGAGTTGTAACGGGTAGTAATGGGTTGAAATGGGTCGTAATGGGCAGCAATGGGTATTAATGGGGTGTAATGGGCAGTAATGGGTAGCAATGGGTATTAATGGGTCGTAATGGGTAGTAATGGGTTGTAATGGGCAGTAATGGGTAGTAATGGGTAGCAATGGGTTGTAATGGGTAGAAATGGGTTGCAATGGGTTGTGGTGGGTAGCACTGGGTTGTAATGGGTAGTAATGGGTTGAAATGAGCCACAATGGGTAGTAATGGGCAGTAATGGGTAGTAATGGGCAGTAATGGGCAGTAATGGGTTGTAGTGGGTAGTAATGGGTAGTAATGGGTTGTAATGGGTAGTAATGGGTTGTAGTGGGTAGTAATGGGTTGTAATGGGTAGTAATGGGTTGTAGTGGGTAGTAATGGGTTGTAATGGGTAGTAATGGGTTGTAAAGGGTAGCAATGGGTTGTAATGGGTTGTAATGGGTTGTAATGGGTAGCAACGGGTTGTAATGGGTTGTAATGGGTTGTAATGGGTTTCAATGTTTTTTTTATTGTTCATTTTTTTTATTTTACCTTTATTTTACTAGGCACGTCAGTTAAGAACATATTCTTAGTAATGGTTTGCAATGGGGTGTAATGGGATGCAATGGGTTGTAACGGGTAGTAATGGTTTGCAATGGGCAGTAATGGGTTGTAACGGGTTGTAATGGGTTGCAATGGGTTTTAATGGGTTGCAATGGGCAGTCATGGGTTGTAACGGGTTGTAATGGGTTGCAATGGGTTGGAACGGGTCGGAACAGGTTGCAACGGGTAGCAACGGGTTGCAATGTGTTGTAACGGGTAGTAATGGGTTGTAATGGGTTGCAATGTGTTGTAACGGGTAGTAATGGGTTGAAATGGGTTGTAACGGGTAGCAATGGGTTGTAATGGGTTGCAATGTGTTGTAATAGTTAGTAATGGGTTGAAATGGGTCGTATTGGGTTGTAATGGGTTGCAATTTATAGTAATGGGTTGTAATGGGTTGTAATGGATATTAATGGGTTGTAATGGGCAGCAATGGGTAGCAATGGGTAGTAATGGGCAGCAATGGGTAGTAATGGTATTAATGGGTTGTAATGGGCAGCAATGGGTAGCAATGGGTAGTAATGGGTAGTAATGGGCAGTAATGGGTAGCAATGTGTAGTAATGGGTTGTAATGGGTAGAAATGATCAGTAATGGGTTGTAATGGGTCGTAAGGGGTTGCAATGGGTTGTGGTGGGTAGCAATGGGTTGTAATGGGTAGTCATGGGTTGTAGTGGGCAGTAATGGGTTGTACTGGGTAGTAATGGGTTGTATTGGGTAGTAATTGGTAGTAATGGGTAGTAATGGGTAGCAATGGGTAGTAATGGGTAGTAATGGGTTGTGGTGGGTAGTAACAGGTAGTCATGGGCAGTAATGGGTTGTCGTGGGTAGTAGTGGGTAGTTGTGGGTAGTAATGGGTAGTAATGGGTTGTAATGGGTAGTAATGGGTAGTAACGGGTAGCAACGGGTTGCAATGGGTTGTAATGGGTTGCAATGGGTTGTAATGGGTTCCAATGTTGTTGTTTTTTATTTTATTTTTAATTTTACTTTTATTTTATTTGGCAAGTCAGTTAAGAACAAATTCTTAGTAATGGGTTGCAATGGGGTGTGATGGGTTGGATTGGGTTGAAATGGGCCGTAATGGGTAGTAATGGGTCACAATGGGTAGTCATGGGCAGTAATGGGTTGTAATGGGTAGTAATGTGTTGTAATGGGTAGTAATGGGTTGAAATGGGTTGAAATGGGCCGTAATGGGTAGTAATGGGTTGTAATGGGCAGTAATGTGTTGTAATGGGTAGTATGGGTAGTAACGGTTAGTAATGGGTAGCAATGGGTAGTAACGGGCAGTAATGGGTTGTAATGGGTTGTAACGGGTAGTCATGGGTTGCAATGAGTTGTAACGGGTAGTAATGGGTTGAAATGGGTCGTAATGGGCAGCAATGGGTAGCAATGGGTATTAATGGGTCGTAATGGGTAGTAATGGGTTGTAATGGGCAGTAATGGGTAGTAATGGGTAGCAATGGGTTGTAATGGGTTGTAATGGGTAGAAATGGGTTGCAATGAGTTGTGGTGGGTAGC
>NW_027011400.1:0-5000 GCF_036934945.1 Oncorhynchus masou masou | reverse complement strand
GTAGCATTAAGATTTCCCTTCACTGGAACTAAGGGGCCTAGTCCAAACCATGAAAAACAGCCCCAGACCCTTATTCCTCCATCAAAACTCAGAAGCGTCCTCCTGGGATCCGCCAAACTCCAGACTGGTCCGTCGGACTGCCAGATGGTGAAGCGTGATTCATCGCTCCAGAGAACGTGTTTCCACTGTTCCAATGGCGGTGAGCTTTACACCTTCAGCCAACGCTTGGCATTGCGTATGGTGATCTTAGGCTTGTGTGTGGCTGCTCGGCCATGGAAACCCATTTTATAAAACTTCCGACTTCCAAGACAATGTTCATGAAGCTCCCGATGAACAGTTCTTGTGCTGACGTTGCTTCAGAGGCTGTTTGGAACTCTGTAGGGAGTGTTGCAAGGACAGAAGATTTTTCCAGTACTCAACAGTCCCGTTCTATGATCTTGTGTGGCCTACCACTTAGCGGCTGAGCCGTTGTTGCTCCTAGACGTTTCCACTTCACAATAACAGCACTTACAGTTGACCGGGGCAGCTTTAGCAGGGCAGAAATTTGACGAACTGACTGGCTGGAAAAAGTGGCATTCTATGACGGAAGCCACGTTGAAAGTCACTGAGCTCTTCAGTACGGGCCATTCTACTGCCATTGTTTGTCTATGGAGATTGCATGGCAGTGTGCTCGATTTAATATGCCTTTCAGCAACGGGTGTGGCCTAAATAGCCGAATCCCCTAATATGACAGGGTGTCTGCATACCTTTGGCCATGTAGTTTATAATATTTGTTTCTATAAAACATTCACCTGATGTAACAAGAATGTTTCCAGAACATATTTTGTCTGTGTCGTTTAAAGGTTCCCAGAATGTTTCATTAAGGTTTGTGGGAACAGTTTGGTGGGAATATTGTTTGGTGAAACATTACTAAAGATATGTTCCCAAAACACACAAAAACACAGTCAGTTGTGTTAAGGCTAAAAGGAAGCACAGAATTCCTGATTTACTGCCATGGCTGAAACATAAGACATATGACCAGCTTCTCTGCTGGTTCAGAGGAGGAAAGACTTGATTTGGGAACCAGACATTGCAGGTGCAAACCCCACTTGTGCAAATTGTGGTTGTGTTTGTATGATTAAATGTTGTTCAAAATTTCTTGAATGAAATTTGAAATGCCATATGTCTCCAGATATGAAAATTACCGTTAAAACTGGATAGAAACGTGGAATATTATGTTCAACCTAAAACAAATAGGCTGTGAACATCATACAAACATACTCATTTGGAAACTGGGGAACATTGTGCAACAATACGTTAATTATCACAACAATATTCTTGCAACAGCTCCCATAACTTAATTAAATGTTCTGGGAACCTATAAAGAACGTAGACCAGCTGTTCTGTCAACATTCTTACAATATTACAGGAATGTCCTGTACAAACCTAACTTAAACATTGTATGAATGTCATCCCAACTGAGCATATTTTGTGTTTTGGGAATGTGTCTCTTGCAATGTTCCCTAACCTAGTTAAATGTTCTGGGGAACCTTTATTAACCCCAGAACTGCCAAAGGCCACTGACGTTTGATTTAGATTTGTTTTTAAATCAGCCAAAATAAAACCTATGTCCTGCTCATTCAATGACCTTTCCTAAACTTAAACCGCCGAGACAATTTGCTGTGGAACGTTGGTACCCAGCCAGGCTCCAAGACAATGTTCTGTTGGATCGTTGGTACCCAGCCAGGCTCCAAGACAATGTTCTGTAGGTCGTCCAAGACCGTGGTACCCAGCCAGGCTCCAAGACAATGTGCTGTGGGACGTTGGTAAACAGCCAGGCCCAAGACAATGTTCTGTGGGACGTTGGTACCAGCCAGGCTCCAAGACAATGTGCTGTAAGACATTGGTAAACAGCCAGGCTCCAAGACAATGTTCTGCTGGACGCTTGTACCCAGCCAGGCTCCAAGACAATGTGCTGTGGGACGTTGGTACCCAGCAAGGCTCCAAGACAGTGTTCTGTAGGTCGTTGGTACCCAGCCAGGCTCCAAGACAATGTGCTGTGGGGCGTTGGTACCCAGCCAGGCTCCAAGACAATGTTCTGTAGGACGTTGGTACCCAGCCAGGCTCCAAGACAATGTGCTCTGGCTGAGACAATGTTCCTGGTACCCAGCCAGGCTCCAAGACAATGTTCTGTGAACGTTGGTACCCAGCCAGGCTCCAAAGACAATGTTCTGCTGGACGCTGGTAACCAGCCAGGCTCCAAGACAATGTTCTGCTGGGCGTTGGTACCCAGCCAGGCTCCAAGACAATGTTCTGTTGAACGTTGGTACCCAGCCAGGCTCCAGAAAATGTTCTGTTGGATGTTGGTACCCAGCCAGGCTCCAAGACAATGTTCTGCTGGGTCGCATGGTACCCAGCCAGGCTCCAAGACAGTGTTCTGTGGGTCGTTGGTACCCAGCCAGGCTCCAAGACAGTGTTCTGTAGGTCGTCGGTACCCAGCCAGGCTCCAAGACAATGTTCTGTAGGCCGGTGGTACCCAGCCAGGCTCCAAGACAATGTTCTGTTGAACGTTGGTACCCAGCCAGGCTCCAAGACAATGTTCTGTAGGACGTTGGTACCCAGCCAGGCTCCAAGACAATGTTCTGTGGACGTTGGTACCCAGCCAGGCTCCAAGACAATGTTCTGTAGGACGTTGGTACCCAGCCAGGCTCCAAGACAATGTGCTGTAGGACGTTGGTACCCAGCCAGGCTCCAAGACAATGTTCTGTAGGACGTTAGTACCCAGCCAGGCTCCAAGACAATGTTCTGTGGGACGTTGGTACCCAGCCAGGCTCCAAGACAATGTTCTGTGGGACGTTGGTACCCAGCCAGGCTCCAAGACAATGTGTTGTGGGACGTTGGTATCTAGCCAGGCTCCAAGACAATGTGTTGTGGGACGTTGGTACCCAGCCAGGCTCCAAGACAATATTCTGTGGTGCGTTGGTACCCAGCCAGGCTCCAAGACAATGTTCTGTAGGACGTTGGTACCCAGCCAGGCTCCAAGACAATGTTCTGTAGACGTTGGTACCAGCCAGGCTCCAAGACAATGTTCTGTAGGACATTGGTACCCAGCCAGGCCCAAGACAATGTTCTGGCTGCACGTTGGTACCCAGCCAGGCTCCAAGACAGTGTTCTGTAGGCCTATACCCAGCCAGGCTCCAAGACAGTGTTCTGTAGGGCGTTGGTACTCAGCCAGGCTCCAAGACAATGTTCTGTAGGATGTTGGTACCCACAGGCCTCCAAGACAATGTCCTGTGGGACGTTGGTACCCAGCCAGGCTCCAAGACAATGTTCTGTAGGACGTTGGCACCAGCCAGGCCCAAGACAATGTTCTGTAGGACGTTGGTACCCAGCCAGGCCTCCAAGACAATGTTCTGTAGACGTTGTACCCAGCCAGGCTCCAAGACAATGTTCTGTGGTGGACGTTGGTACCCAGCCAGGCTCCAAGACAATGTTCTGTAGGACGTTGGTACCCAGCCAGGCTCCAAGACAATGTTCTGTAGGACGTTGGTACCCAGCCAGGCTCCAAGACAATGTTCTGTAGGTCGTTGGTACCCAGCCAGGCTCCAAGACAATGTGCTGTGGGACGTTGGTACCCAGCCAGGCTCCAAGACAATGTTCTGTAGGACGTTGGTACCCAGCCAGGCTCCAAGACAATGTGCTGTAAGACATTGGTACCCAGCCAGGCTCCAAGACAATGTTCTGCTGGACGTTGGTACCCAGCCAGGCTCCAAGACAGTGTTCTGTAGGTCGTTGGTACCCAGCAAGGCTCCAAGACAGTGTTCTGTAGGTCGTCGGTACCCAGCCAGGCTCCAAGACAATGTTCTGTAGGCCGTTGGTACCCAGCCAGGCTCCAAGACAATGTGCTGTAGGCCGTTGGTACCCAGCCAGGCTCCAAGACAATGTTCTGCTGGACGTTGGTACCCAGCCAGGCTCCAAGACAATGTTCTGTTGAACGTTGGTACCCAGCCAGGCTCCAAGACAATGTTCTGTTGGACGTTGGTAACCAGCCAGGCTCCAAGACAATGTTCTGCTGGACGTTGGTACCCAGCCAGGCTCCAAGACAATGTTCTGTAGGACGTTGGTACCCAGCCAGGCTCCAAGACAATGTGCTGTAGGATGTTGGTACCCAGCCAGGCTCCAAGACAGTGTTCTGTAGGTCGATGGTACCCAGCCAGGCTCCAAGACAGTGTTCTGTAGGTCGTTGGTACCCAGCAAGGCTCCAAGACAGTGTTCTGTAGGTCGTCGGTACCCAGCCAGGCTCCAAGACAATGTTCTGTAGGCCGTTGGTACCCAGCCAGGCTCCAAGACAATGTTCTGTTGAACGTTGGTACCCAGCCAGGCTCCAAGACAATGTTCTGTTGGACGTTGGTAACCAGCCAGGCTCCAAGACAATGTTCTGCTGGACGTTGGTACCCAGCCAGGCTCCAAGACAATGTTCTGTAGGACGTTGGTACCCAGCCAGGCTCCAAGACAATGTGCTGTAGGACGTTGGTACCCAGCCAGGCTCCAAGACAATGTTCTGTAGGACGTTAGTACCCAGCCAGGCTCCAAGACAATGTTCTGTGGGACGTTGGTACCCAGCCAGGCTCCAAGACAATGTTCTGTAGGACGTTGGTACCCAGCCAGGCTCCAAGACAATGTTCTGTAGGACGTTGGTACCCAGCCAGGCTCCAAGACAATGTTCTGTAGGACGTTGGTACCCAGCCAGGCTCCAAGACAATGTTCTGTAGGACGTTGGTACCCAGCCAGGCTCCAAGACAATGTTCTGTAGGACGTTGGTACCCAGCCAGGCTCCAAGACAATGTTCTGTAGGACGTTGGTACCCAGCCAGGCTCCAAGACAATGTTCTGTAGGACGTTGGTACCCAGCCAGGCTCCAAGACAATGTTCTGTAGGACGTTGGTACCCAGCCAGGCTCCAAGACAATGTTCTGTAGGACGTTGGTACCCAGCCAGGCTCCAAGACAATGTTCTGTAGGGC
>NW_027011399.1:0-24376 GCF_036934945.1 Oncorhynchus masou masou | reverse complement strand
TATGGACTAAAAACAACTACGTAAAGTTTTTACAATATTAAAATGTTAGCTGACATGGGCTGGTTGTCCTGGACATTTCATATTATAATTATCTCTCTGAGGTTTGTAAAGCGGACATGACAAGAGGAACTGATGATGTACTACCCATATCAGAAATTGTACCTTGTACATTCTACTATACAACTTTTAAGAGTAAGTTTAAAACCAGACTGAGTTCCTTAAATTTAAAAAATAATAATCATAAATTGAGGGAAGGATACCCGTTTCCCCTGATGAGAACAAATGTCATTGACGTGTTTTAAAGTTGACCTAGAGTGATTTTTATATATCAAAGAAAACACAGTAGTTCACTTCCCTGAAGTCTAAAACACAGTAGTTCATTTCCTTGAAGTCTAAAACACAGTAGTTCATTTCCTTGAAGTCTAAAACACAGTAGTTAATTTCCTTGAAGTCTAAAACACCAGTGTCTTTCGTTCAACTAATTTTTAAAACTTCAAAGGTGAAAGACGAGAGACCAGGTATCTGTTTGACACTGTAATGGGGATGAAGCTGTGGTCAGATCTGGAAGTCAGCTGCTGTTCATTCATATCTGAACACTGTGTATTTTTAGGACTTTGCCTACTGTATGTTTAGATAACATTCTTCAGGACAGAAGTGCTGTTTCTGGAGAGTGGGAATCACTGTTGTTTGTCCCTGGTGTAGAATCCCCCACCTAGTCCTCACTCCTTTCCCCAGCCCACCTACAACTCACTCCCTTCCCCCACCTACAACTCACTCACTCCCTTCCCCCCCACCTACAACTCACTTCCTTCCCCCCACCTACAACTCACTCCCTTCCCCACCTACAACTCACTCCCTTCCCCCACCTACAACTCACTCCCTTCCCCCACCTACAACTCCTCCCTTCCCCCACCTACAACTCACTCCCTTCCCCACCTACAACTCACTCCCTTCCCCCACCTACAACTCACTCCCTTCCCCACCTACAACTCACCCTTCCCCACCTACAACTCACCCCCCACTGCCTGCATCTCAGTTGAGTATGGCCATATGCTTTACATTGGATTGAATTTGAACACTCATCAATCTTTGCTCTTCCTGGCCTGCATGAAAGGTCTCCATCACAAGGAGGTGACATGATGTTGGCAGCATTGTGACACATTGTCCGTGAAGAAATCTATCTCATAAATTTATTTGACGGCATGTAATTTAAAACATTTCCAGAATCAAATCAAAAACGCACCAGCCCAGCCGTGTTCAGTTAGTCAGTCAGTATGCAGCAGCAGCATACTACCAATCCTGATATGAATTATGAATGAAACCAAATTGGATTCCATCAGGCAGACTGCTCCACTGGTCCTCGCCAGGTTCAGCTAGGGACTCCTTATTCCCTATATAGTGCACAACTTTTAACCAGGCCCCATAGGTCTCTGGTCAAAACTAGTGCACTATATAGGGAATAGGGTGTCATTTGGGACCTAGCCCCGCCTCTAGCCCCGCCCCCTGACTTCATATTGCAGTGTCTGGCTCACCGCAACCCAACAGGCAACTTGTCCCGTTTTACCACTGCCCTAAACCCCGCCCCCAGCTGTTTGCTTTTCAAGGTTTCTAGGGTTACAGATCACATTTAGAAGGCACATTCCTCTCTCTACAACCTGCCAAGAAGATGGACAATCTTTTTTTTTTAAATAGGAGAAAAAAAAATCCTGATTTTATTCTAAAGAGAGAAGAAAACAGCCTGGAGTACATGTAGTCTGTCTGTTTGTGCTGTCATGCCAACTCCTTGTCACTCATTGTCATGCCAACTCCTTGTCACTCATTGTCATGCCAACTCCTTGTCACTCATTGTCATGCCAACTCCATTGTCACTCATTGTCATTGCTAACTCCATTGAGTAATGGAGGTCACAAGAAACAGCACCAACATCTCTCGGAATAGGCTATAATAATGAATACAGAATACATGTGGGATGGGACAAAAGAAACAGCACCAACCTCTCTCGGAATAGGCTATAATAATGAATACAGAATACATGTGGGATGGGACAAAAGAAACAGCACCAACCTCTCTCTCGGAATAGGCTATAATAATGAATACAGAATACATGTGGGGGATGGGACAAAAGAAACAGCACCAACCTCTCTCGGAATAGGCTATAATAATGAATACAGAATACATGTGGGATGGGACAAAAGAAACAGCACCAACCTCTCTCGGAATAGGCTATAATAATGAATACAGAATACATGTGGATGGGACAAAAGAAACAGCACCAACATCTCTCGGAATAGGCTATAATAATGAATACAGAATACATGGGATGGGACAAAAGAAACAGCACCAACATCTCTCGGAATAGGCTATAATAATGAATACAGAATACATGTGGGATGGGACAAAAGAAACAGCACCAACATCTCTCGGAGATAGGCTATAATAATGAATACAGAATACATGTGGGATGGGACAAAAGAAACAGCACCAACATCTCTCGGAATAGGCTATAATAATGAATACAGAATACATGTGGGATGGGACAAAAGAACAACACCAACATCTCTCGGAATAGGCTATAATAATGAATACAGAATACATGTGGGATGGGACAAAAAGAAACAGCACCAACATCTCTCGGAATAGGCTATAATAATGAATACAGAATACATGTGGATGGGACAAAAGAAACAGCACCAACATCTCTCTCGAATAGGCTATAATAATGAATACAGAATACATGTGGGATGGAACAAAAGAAACAGCACCAACATCTCTCGGAATAGGCTATAATAATGAATACAGAATACATGTGGGATGGGACAAAAGAAACAGCACCAACATCTCGGAATAGGCTATAATAATGAATACAGAATACATGTGGGATGGGACAAAAGAGAGCTGTATGGATATCTCTCCCTGTTGTCACACACTCCGCCTCTGGCCCAACAGGCTGTTGATGACCGTCATTCACGTTGCATGGCGAGAGGCCCAAATGACACCCTATTCCCTATATAGTGCACTACTTTGACCAGGGCCCTATAGAACCCTATTCCCTATATAGTACACTACTTTTGACCAGGGCCCTATAGAACCCTATTCCTATATAGTGCACTTCTTTTGACCAGGGCCCTATAGAACCCTATTCCCTATATAGTACTACTTTTGACCAGGGCCCTATAGAACCCTATTCCCTATAGTACTACTTTTGACCAGGGCCCTATAGAACCCTATTCCTATATAGTGCACTTCTTTTGACCAGGGCCCTATAGAACCCTATTCCTATATAGTACACACTACTTTGACCAGGGCCCTATAGAACCCTATTCCCTATATAGTACACTACTTTTGACCAGGGCCCTATAGAACCCTATTCCCTATATAGTACACTACTTTTGACCAGGGCCCTATAGAACCCTATTCCCTATATAGTGCACTTCTTAAAGGGAATAGGGTGCCATTTGAGACGCATCCATGAGTCATTAGAACCGCGGCAAGACAGTTAGTCACATGACTTCAGTTCCTCTGAATGACAGGAAGGTGGACTGTTGTGGAGCAACAACCGTCACATGACAGGAAGGTGGACTGTTGTGGAGCAACAACCGTCACATGACAGGAAGGTGGACTGTTGTGGAGCAACAACCGTCACATGACTTCATTTCCTCTGAATGACAGGAAGGTGGACTGTTGTGGAGCAACAACCGTCACATGACTTAATTTCCTCTGAATGACAGGAAGGTGGACTGTTGTGGAGCAACAACCGTCACATGACAGGAAGGTGGACTGTTGTGGAGCACAAATCGTCACATGACAGGAAGGTGGACTGTTGTGGAGCAACAACCGTCACATGACAGGAAGGTGGACTGTTGTGGAGCAACAACCGTCACATGACAGGAAGGTGGACTGTTGTGGAGCAACAACCGTCACATGACAGGAAGGTGGACTGTTGTGGAGCAAACCGTCACATGACAGGAAGGTGGACTGTTGTGGAGCAACAACCGTCACATGACAGGGAAGGTGGACTGTTGTGGAGCAACAAACTGGCCACATGACAGGAAGGTGGACTGTTGTGAGCAACAACCGTCACATGACAGGAAGGTGGACTGTTGTGGAGCAACAACCGTCACATGACAGGAAGGTGGACTGTTGTGGAGCAACAACCGTCACATGACAGGAAGGTGGACTGTTGTGGAGCAACAACCGTCACATGACTTCATTTCCTCTGAATGACAGGAAGGTGGACTGTTGAGGAGCAACAACCGTCACATGACAGGAAGGTGGACTGTTGTGGAGCAACAACCGTCACATGACAGGAAGGTGGACTGTTGTGGAGCAACAACCGTCACATGACAGGAAGGTGGACTGTTGTGAACCAGGTGGAGCAACAACAACCAGACCTTTTTGGTACCTCAAAGTGAAATAAGTTTGATACTTTTATACTGATCCTGTAGCAAGATTGTCCATGATTTTGTATTAACTACAGTGCCATTGAAAGTATTCAGACCCTTGTCTTTTACACATTTTGTTACGTTAAAGCCTTATTAAAGAGTGTATTCAATAGATTTTTTTTCCCCTCATCAATCTACACACAATACCCCATAATGACCAAGCAAAAACAGGTTTTTAGAAATGTTTGCTAATGTATATTAAATAAATAACAGAGCACATTTACACAAGTATTCAAACTCTTTCCTCAGTACTTTGTTGAAGCACCTTTGGCAGCGATTACAGCCTGGAGTCTTCTTGGGTAGGACGCTACAAGCTTGGCACACCTATATTTGGGGAATTTCTTGGGGAAATTCTTCTCTGCAGATCCACATAAGCTCTGTCAGGTTGGATGGGGAGCGTTGCTGTGCAGCAATTTTCAGGTTTCTCCAGAGATGTTCATTCGAAGCCCAAGTCCGAACTCTGGCTGGGCCTGCTGCGGAAAAACATCCACACAGCATGATGCTGCCACCAACACGCTTCACTGTAGGGATGGTGCCTGGTTTCCTCCAGATGTGACACTTGGCATTAGGGCCAAAGGGTTGAATCTTGGTTTCATCAGACCAGAGAATATTGTTTCTCATGTTCTGGGACTCTTTCGTTGCCTTTGGCAAACTCCAAGTGGGCTGTCATGTGCCTTATACTGAGAGTGGCTTCCGTCTGGCCACTCTACCATAAAACCTGATTGGTGGAGTGCTGCAGAGATGGTTGTCCCCCTCGGAGGTTCTCCCATCTCCGCAGAGGAACTCTGGCTCTGTCAGAATGACCATCGGGTTCTTGGTCACCTCTCCTGACCAAGGCCCTTCTCCCTGATTTCTCAATTTGGCCTGACCAGCTAGGAGCGAGTCTTGGTGGTTCCTAAACCTTCATTTAAGAATGATGGGGGGCCACTGTGTTCTTGGGGACCTAGCGCTTCCAGACATGTTTGGTACCCTTCCCCAGATCTGTGCCTCGACACAATCCTGTCTCTGAGGTATACGGAGAATTCCTTCGACCTCGTGGCTTAGTTTTGCTCTGACACATGCACTGTCCAACTTTGTCACCTTTTATATAGACAGGTGTGTGCCTTTCCAAATCATGTCAATCAATTAAATTTAACACATGTGGACTCCAGTCAAGTTGTTGAAACATCTCAAGATGATCAATGGAAACACTTGAGCTCAATTGGGGTCATAGCAAAGAGTCTGAATACTTATGTAAATACGTGTATTTTTATTTTATACGTTTGCAAACATTTGTCATTTTTCATTATGGGGAATTGTGTGTAGATTTCTGAGGATTTGTCTTTATTTAATCCATTTTAGAATTAGGCTGTAATGTAACAAAATGTGGAAAAAGTCAAAGGGGGTCCTGAATGCTCGGAGGCACTGTAGACCTTAATCTTCTGCAAAACGCACATACTCATCACACATTTGTAGTCTAAGCAAGCTAGAACCACTGCTGGGGTGGGCTGTATCAGTTGAACATCTCTAATGTAGACTAGATTAATCAGATAGGTATATCAGTTGATTATCTCTAATGTAGACTAGATGAATCAGATAGGTATATCAGTTGATTATCTCTAATGTAGACTAGATGAATCAGTTAGATATATCATCTCTAATGTAGACTAGATGAATCAGTTAGATATATCATCTCTAATGTAGACTAGATGAATCAGCCAGTTAGATATATCATCTCTAATGTAGACTAGATGAATCAGATAGTTAGATCAGTTGATTATCTCTACTGTAGGCTTGATGAAGAGTGTGCGAAGCTGTCATCAAGGCAAAGAGTGGCTACTTTGAAGAATCTCAAATACATTTTGATTTGTTTAACAGTTTTTATTGGTTACTACATGATTCCATATGTGTTATTTCATAGTTTTGATGTCTTCACTATTGTTCTACAATGTAGAAAATAGTACAAATAAAGAAAACCCCTTGAATGAGTAGGTGTGTCCAAACTTGTGTGTTTTCTTTTTTTTTTTTTTTTTGCCACCAAGGACACATGGTTGGCATGGCTGGTGACAGACAGACAGACAGACAGACATGATATTGGTTCTATACTCTCCTCGCTCGTCTCTCTGGCAACACCTTTCTTGACACCTGACATCTGTGGTGTTCCGTGTTGTGTTGGGAGGAGGGAGGGGCCGGGTTGTGTTGGGAGGAGGGAGGGGACGGGTTGTGTTGGGAGGAGGGAGGGACCGTGTTGTGTTGGGAGGAGGGAGGGGCCGTGTTGTGTTGGGAGAGGGGAGGGGCAGTGTTGTGTTGGGAGGAGGGGAGGGGCCGTGTTGTGTTGGGAGGGAGGGAGGAGACCGTGTTGTGTTGGGAGGAGGGAGGGGCCGTGTTGTGTTGGGGAGGAGGGGCCGTGTTGGGAGGAGGGAGGGGCCGTGTTGGGGAGGAGGGAGGGGCCGTGTTGTGTTGGGAGGAGGGAGGGGCCGTGTTGTGTTGGGAGGAGGAGGGGGCCGTGTTGTGTTGGGAGGGGATTTGTGTTGGGAGGAGGGAGGGGCCGTGTTGGGAGGGGCCGTGTTGGGAGGGGCCGTGTTGTGTTGGGAGGAGGGAGGGGCCATGTTGTGTTGGGAGGAAGGAGGGGCCGTGTTGTGTTGGGAGGAAGGAGGGTTGTGTTGTTGTGTTGGGAGGAAGGAGGGGTTGTGTTGTGTTGGGAGGAAGGAGGGAGGGAGCCGTGTTGTGTTGGGAGGAGGAGGGAGGGGCCGTGTTGTGTTGGGAGGAGGGAGGGGTCGTGTTGTGTTGGGAGAGGAGGGGCCGTGTTGTGTTGGGAGGGCCGTGTTGTGTTGGGAGGGGGAGGGGCCGTGTTGTTGGGAGGAAGGAGGGGCCGTGTTGTGTTGGGAGGAAGGAGGGGTTGTGTTGTGTTGGGAGGAAGGAGGGGTTGTGTTGTGTTGGGAGGAGGAGGGAGGGGCCGTGTTGAGGAGGGAGGGGCCGTGTTGGGAGGAGGAGGGGCCGTGTTGTGTTGGGGGAGGAGGGGGCCGTGTTGTGTTGGGAGGAGGGAGGGGCCGTGTTGTGTTGGGAGGAGGGAGGGGGCCGTGTTGTGTTGCGAGGAGGGAGGGGGCCGTGTTGTGTTGGGAGGGGGCCGTGTTGTGTTGGGAGGAGGCCGTGTTGTGTTGGGAGGAGGGAGGGCCGTGTTGGGAGGAGGGGAGGGGCCGTGTTGGGAGGAGGGAGGGGCCGTGTTGTGTTGGGAGGGGGCCTTCTTTCACCATTGTAGTTATTAGTCTCTGTGACCGGAACCGAAAGTTGTAAAGCTTCTGTGAGACTCGGATGTTTGTAGAGTCACGTTGTTGGAAGTGTTGTGTTGAGCATTCGCTACAGCAAGGCAAGAATGACTAGAATGGCTGTACAGATGTAGGGTGTTATTTTGATCACCCCATTACAGTAGAGCTTTGACTTGATTTTTCTCTTATGAAAAATGCATCAACCCTGACAAAAATGTACCATTTAATTAGAATCCACATAATAATTCTCATTTCCTGTTGCTGCAGGATTATTTTCATGCTGTAGCAAACTGTTTCAAATTAAGATCCTACATCTGTAGCTCTATACACCATCTAGGAGGTTTTCTGTAGTGAACTAGCACTGCAATGAATGATATTGAGATGTCCTGCTGATTTTCCCTTACAAACCCCCTGGCTGATCTCTGAACTACCACGTCACACACTTTGGGAATACAGCAGGTAAAATAATCTATTTTGAAGTTCATGATTTGTGGAAAGTTTGTGTTTTTCTCTCGCTCTCTAATAACAAAGGTGTCTAAATCTACCTGCCACATAACATGGGGGTCATCCAGAACTAACGCTGTGTACAACACAGAGGTCATCTGAGTAGGCGACATGGTGGTCATTTCAATGGCTCCCTACACTCTTAGGAAAAAATATTTATTTGGCTGTCCCGATAGGAGAACCCTTTTTGGTTCCAGGTAGAACCCTTTTGGGTTCGTTGTAGAACCCTCTGTGGAAAAGGTTTTTACACAGAACCCAAAGGGTTCTACCTGGTACCAAAAAGGTTCTCTTATGAGGACAGGCGAATAACCTTTTTAGGTGTTGGACGGATGGAGTCTCAATATTCCCTGAAAGTAGTGCACTGTGAGGAGATAGGGTGTGACGCAGACCATAGTCCTTTGTGTAGGGTAGACTATGGCCTAGGTCCAGTTACACTGTTATTATCCTGGTTTCATAGGGTGGATGGTGGAAGAGCTCCTACACAGTACCCTTGTCCCCTTGGGTACATAGGAATACATAGGCCTTAAAGAGGTAGCTTAAATCGGCTGAGGTCCTGGCAAGAGCAGTGTGCCAGTTCCCCTTTTCTTCTTCTCATCAAATGATTCCGCCTTACCTTGGAACAAATGCTTGGCGATGTGAAACAGTAGGGGAAATTCAATTTGTATTCCAGGCTGGCCTATTTAGAAAAGATGGAAGATGTTTTCTGTCAATGTAAAAAACACCCGCTGTAGGTGTCAGTAGTGGTATTCTCTTAAGGCTAGCAAAAAAACAAAAAAAAATTCTGATCACAAACTATTTTTTTATAATGACATTTTTCAGGGGGTTTTTTTTTCCACAAAGCTCAAAGGCTTTTTAAAATCCTGTCTTTGCTGTGGAGCTGGAAACAGTGTTGGTGACATTTAATTTAACAAGACGTAAGGGAGTTAAGAACGTCTCCTTTCGTTCTCCATGTGTCCCCCTATTCCCTATATGTACTACTAATTGACCAGGGTCCATAAGTAGTGCACTATATAGGGAATAGGGTACCATTTGGGGGACACTTTTTTAAATGGTTGCAAGTGGTGCAGTATATATATATATATATATATATATATATATATATATATATATATATATATATATATATATATATATATATATATATATATATATATATATATATATAATTTAATTAATTAATTATATATTTATTTATTTTTAATTTTACTAGGCAAGTCAGTTAAGAACAAATTCTTATTTTCAATGACGGCCCTAGGAACAGTGGGTTAACTGCCTGTCCAGAGCGACAGATTTGTACCTTGTCAGCTCGGGGATTCGAACTTGCAACCTTTCAGTTATTGGTCAACGCTCTAACACTAGGCTGCCGCCCCGGGTGGGAATAGGGTGCCATTTTGGACACAATTGTTTTTATGGTTGCACTACAAATTGACCAGGGCCAATAAGTAGTGCACTATATAGGGAATAGGGTGCCATTTTGGACACAGAGTTTTTTTTTTTAGTTAGTGAGACCTCCTAAACCTATCTTAACTCTCTCATCTGCTGTGTGGAAACTATAGCTTCTCATTTTCTTTGCAAGCCAAGCCCTCTACACTAGATATAGGAAAGGAAATCTGGGGTCAGAAGACCCAGGGACTGAACTGTTTTCTTCTTTCCCCCCACTGTCCTCGATATTGAAAAGAGGCAGGGGATAATGGTGCGTTCTTTTAGTGTTTTGTGTCGTACTGTAACCTGTGTTGTTTCACTCTATCTATATGTCTCAGGCCTGGTAGTTGCCCTACACCAGAAATAATGTCCTACTGGAATACTGCCAACGTTCTAGTGGTTTGGACGAGTCACCTCGTGGGGATATTCACTAAACTAGGAAGACTTCCAAGCTGTTCATAAAGGCACAGTCAACTTAGTGTATGTAAACTTCTGACCCACTGGAAATGTGATACAGTGAGTGAAATAATCTGTCTGTAAACAATTGTTGGAAAAATTACTCATTACTCATGCACAAAGTAAATGTCTAACCCGACTTGCTAAAACTAGTTTGTTAACAAGACATTTGTGGAGTGGTTGAAAAAAAGTTTTTTTTTTAATGACTCAACCTAAGTGTATGTAAACTTCCCGACTTCAACTGTATATCTGTCTCTCTGAGAGCCCTGCGGCTAATGCCTTCTCATGCTGATGAACCTCCCCATACAGTACTATAGTATTTAGGCTAACATATTTACATGTTTATATTAATAACAGCTAGCGAACTGGTGTCCTAAAGAACCACCCAACAGTACTGGAATTCACTCTGCTTATGTATTTATGTGTACATTTATGTAGGCTAATATATAGCTTTCTCTCTAAGTCATGCTCCCATGCCCCCCCCCCATACTGATGACGCATTGGATCTTCATATTTTAACAGCTAGCGAGCTAAATAAATGATCATGTGACTGCTGTAACAGCTGGCTATAGGAATGATCATGTGACTGCTGTAACAGCTGGCTATAGGAATGATCATGTGACTGCTGTAACAGCTAGCTATAGGAATGATCATGTGACTGCTGTAACAGCTGGCTACAAGAATGATCATGTGACTGCTGTAACAGCTAGCTATAGGAATGATCATGTGACTGTAACAGCTGGCTATAGGAATGATCATGTGACTGCTGTAACAGCTGGCTATAGGAATGATCATGTGACTGCTGTAACAGCTAGCTATAGGAATGATCATGTGACTGCTGTAACAGCTGGCTATAGGAATGATCATGTGACTGCTGTAACAGCTAGCTATAGGAATGATCATGTGACTGCTGTAACGCTGGCTATAGGAATGATCATGTGACTGCTGTAACGGCTAGCTATGGGAATGATCATGTGACTACTGTATCAGCTAGCTATAGGAATGATCATGTGACTGCTGTAACAGCTAGCTATAGGAATGATCATGTGACTGCTGTAACGGCTAGATCATGTGACTGCTGTAACAGCTGGCTATAGGAATGATCATGTGACTGCTGTAACAGCTAGCTATAGGAATGATCATGTGACTGCTGTAACAGCTAGCTATAGGAATGATCATGTGACTGCTGTAACAGCTAGCTATAGGAATGATCATGTGACTACTGTATCAGCTAGCTATAGGAATGAACATGTGACTACTGTAACAGCTAGCTATAGGAATGATCATGTGACTGCTGTAACAGCTAGCTATAGGAATGAACATGTGACTACTGTAACAATAGCTATAGGATGATCATGTGACTGCTGTAACAGCTAGCTATAGGAATGATCATGTGACTGCTGTAACAGCTAGCTATAGGAATGATCATGTGACTGCTGTAACAGCTAGCTATAGGAATGATCATGTGACTGCTGTAACAGCTAGCATAGGAATGATCATGTGATTGCTGTAACCGCTATCTAACTGTGTCCTGAAGGAAGAGAAGAGAACAGGGAAAGCAGAGCTTGTTAAGCTCGCTGTGACCCAATTATCCAATTGCCCAGACTCTGTCACAACGCCAACACATTTTACACTCTAATTCTTTTCATAGCAATTTGGTATTTGTGTCCCTAAATAAAACACGATAGTCTGACAAAACAATCCAGAACCGACTGTGTGTTTTGAGGTTGCAGAGAATACACCGAGTGTACAAAACATTAGGAACACCTCTTTCCATGACATAAACTGACCAGGTGAATCCGAGAGAGAATACACTGAGTGTACAAAACATTAGGAACACCTCTTTCCATGACATAAACTGACCAGGTGAATCTGAGAGAGATACACTGAGTGTACAAACCATTAGGAACACCTCTTTCCATGACACAGACTGACCAGGTGAATCCAGAGAGAATACACTGAGTGTACAAAACATTGAACACCTCTTTCCATGACACAGACTGACCAGAGTGAATCGAGAGAGAATACACTGAGTGTACAAAACATTAGAACACCTCTTTCCATGACACAGACTGACCAGGTGAATCCGAGAGAGAATACACTGAGTGTACAAAACATTAGGAACACCTCTTTCCATGACACAGACTGACCAGGTGAATCCAGGTGAAAGATATGATCCCCTTATTGATGTCACCTGTTAAATTCACTTCAATCAGTGTAAATGAAGGGGAGGAGACTGGGGTTAAAGAATGATTTTAAGCCTTGAGACATGGATTATGTATGTGTGCCATTCAGAGGTGAATGGGAAAGACAAAATATTTAAGTGCCTTCTGAATGGGGTATGGTAGTAGGTGCCAGGCGCACTGGTTTTAGTGTGTCAAGAACTGCAAAGCTGCTGGGTCTCTACTCTGGATAGGGAGCGAGGCAGGAGGGACAGGGCGAGGCAGGAGGGACAGGGCGAGGCAGGAGGACAGGGCGAGGCAGGAGGGACAGGGCGAGGCAGGAGGGACAGGAAAACAGGGTCAGCTCCAACGCTCAATAGATTCCCATATGTATCAAGAATGGTCCCACCACCCACAGGACATCCAGCCAACCTTGACACAACTGTGGGAAGCATTGGCAATGTGGGCCAGCATCCCTGTGAGCCGCTTTGGCACCTTGTAGAGCATGCCTGGGGGTGAAACTCAATATTAGGAAGGTGTTCTTAATGTTTTGTTCACTCAATGTATATAGAGGAAGTGAGAGGCAATAGGCCCCTGGGTGCTCCGAGGAAACATGGTCCTCTACTCTGGCTATAGGCCCCTGGGTGGTCAGGAACATGGTTATCTACTCTGGCTATAGGCCCTGGGTGGTCAGAGGGAACAACTAACGCACCCTGCCACCCTCAACACTGCAGCTAACGCACCCTGCCACCCTCAACACTGCAACTAACAGCACCCTGCCACCCTTAACACTGCAGCCCCGCACCCTGCCACCCTCCAACACCGCAGCTAACGCACCTGCCACCCTCAACACCGCAGCTAACGCACCCTGCCACCCTCAACACACGCCCAGCTAACGCACCTGCCACCCTCAACACACCGCAGCTAACGCACCTGCCACCCTCCTTTGCAGCTAACGCACCCTGCCACCCTCAACACCGCAGCTAACGCACCCTGCCACCCCCCTCAACACCGCAGCTAACCCCTGCCCTCATCAACACCGCAGCCTAACGCTTCCCTGCCACCCTCAACACACCCAGCTAACGCACCCTGCCACCCTCAACACCGCAGCTAACGCACCCTGCCCACCCTCAACACCGCAGCGAAACGCACCCTGCCACCACTCAACACCGCAGCAGACGCACCCTGCCACCCTCAACACCGCAGCAGCGCCCTGCCACCCTCAGCACCGCAGCTAACGCACCTGCCACCGTCAACACCCACAGCTAACGCACCCTGCCCTCAACCTGCAGCTAGCTTGCACCTGCCTCAACACTGCGCCCACGCACCCTGCCACCCTCAACACTGCAGCTAACGCACCCTGCCACCCTCAACACACGCAGCTAACGCACCCTGCCACCCTCAACACATAATTCACGCACCCCCTCAACACTTACCCGCAGCTAACGCACCCTGCCACCCTTAACACCGCAGCTAACGCACCCTGCCACCCTCAACACCGCAACTAGCACCCCTGCCACCCTCAGCACCACATAGCGGCACCCTGCCACGTCAACACCGCAGCTAACGCACCCTGCCCGTCAGCACCACCCAGCTAACGCACCCTGCCACCCTCAACACTGCAGCTACGCACCCTGCCACCCTCAACACTGCAGCTAACGCACCCTGCCACCCTCCAACACTGCAGCTAAGCACCTACCCTCTTTGGCCAACGCACCTGCCACCTCAGCACCGCAGCCCCTGCTTGCCCTGCCACCCTCAACTTGCATAGCTTGCCCCTGCCACCCTCAACACCTGGCTAACGCACCTGCCTCAACACCGCAGCTAACGCACCTGCCACCCTCAACACTGCGGCTTTAAAATAAAAGCCCAGTTGCAGCACAGTTGGTCGCCTTAAGGCTCTCATCTCATCAAGCCGTCATTCGGAAGCTTTTTCTCCCCACCTCGCTCTCTCGCTCTTTCTCTCGCTCTCTCGCTCCCCGCTCACCCCAGCTGTCTCTCGCTCCCCATTCATTCCACCTCTCTACTGCTCCCCCGCTCACCCCCCCACTCGCTCTCGCTCCCCCTCTTTATCTCTCTCTCTGTCCTCTGGTGAATAACATAACACAGTGCACTAAAGTCTAGTGTTACTGAAGTGAAACTGACCTGAGTCCTCATCAGTTAGTTCACTGCAGCATTTCCTGGGAGAGGTAGGGGGATGGAGAGAGGTAAGAGGGATGGAGAGGGTAGGGGAATGGAGAGAGGGTAGGGGGGATGGAGGTAGGGGGATGGAGAGAGGTAGGGATGGAAGGTAGGGGATGGAGAGGTAGGGAGGTAGGGGGTGGAGAAAGAGGGGAGGTAGGGGGTGGAGAGAAGGTAGGGGTAGAAGTGGAGAGAAGTGGGGATGGAGAGAGTAGGGGGATGGAGAGAGTAGGGGGATGGAGAGAGGTAGGGGGATGGAGAGAGGTAGGGGTGGAGGAGGAGTAGGGGGTGGAGAGGTAGGGGTGGAGAGAGGTAGGGGGTGGAGAGGAGTGAGAGGGGATGGAGAGGGGGGTAGGGGGGTGGAGAGGATGAGGGGGATGGAGAGGGGTAGGGGTGGAGAGGAGTAGGGGGATGGAGAGGGTAGGGGTTGGAGGGGGTAGGGGGATGGAGAGAGGTAGGGGGATGGAGAGGGTAGGGGGGGTGGAGAGGGGTAGGGGGATGGAGAGGGGTAGGGGGATGGAGAGAGGTAGGGGGATGGAGAGAGGTAGGGGGATGGAGAGGGGTAGGGGGATGGAGAGAGGTAGGGGGATGGAGAGGGGTAGGGGGATGGAGAGGGGTAGGGGGGTGGAGAGGGGTAGGGGGGTGGAGAGAGGTAGGGGGTGGAGAGAGAGGGAGGTAGGGGGGTGGAGAGAGAGGGGGAGAGGTAGGGAGGGGTGTGGAGAGAGAGGGAGGGGTGTGGAGGGAGAGGTAGGGGTGTGGAGAGGGGGAGAGGTAGGGGGAGGGGGAGAGAGAGATGGGTAGGGAAACCAAAAGACAGGGTCAGCTCCAACCATTATGTAACTCTCCTCTGTCCTGGCTACACTTAAAAGATGTGAATGAAAGCGAGAACGTTTTCTCCTTCGTTCCATCAGAATAGTGTGGCGAATGGACTAGTACCTTTAGGAGAGACAGAATATCAGAATAGTGTGGCGAATGGACTAGTACCTTTAGGAGAGACAGAATATCAGAATAGTGTGGCGAATGGACTAGTACCTTTAGGAGAGACAGAATATCAGAATAGTGTGGCGAATGGACTAGTACCTTTAGGAGAGACAGACCATCAGAATAGTGTGGCGAATGGACTAGTACCTTTAGGAGAGACAGACCATCAGAATAGTGTGGCGAATGGACTAGTACCTTCAGGAGAGACAGACCATCAGAATAGTGTGGCGAATGGACTAGTACCTTCAGGAGAGACAGACCATCAGAATAGTGTGGCTAATGGACTAGTACCTTCAGGAGAGACAGACCATCAGAATAGTGTGGCGAATGGACTAGTACCTTCAGGAGAGACAGACCATCAGAATAGTGTGGCTAATGGACTAGTACCTTCAGGAGAGACAGACCATCAGAATAGTGTGGCGAATGGACTAGTACCTTTAGGAGAGACAGACCATCAGAATAGTGTGGCTAATGGACTAGTACCTTTAGGAGAGACAGACCATCAGAATAGTGTGGCGAATGGACTAGTACCTTCAGGAGAGACAGACCATCAGAATAGTGTGGCTAATGGACTAGTACCTTCAGGAGAGACAGACCATCAGAATAGTGTGGCGAATGGACTAGTACCTTTAGGAGAGACAGACCATCAGAATAGTGTGGCTAATGGACTAGTACCTTCAGGAGAGACAGACCATCAGAATAGTGTGGCGAATGGACTAGTACCTTCAGGAGAGACAGACCATCAGAATAGTGTGGCGAATGGACTAGTACCTTTAGGAGAGACAGACCATCAGAATAGTGTGGCTAATGGACTAGTACCTTCCAGGAGAGACAGACCATCAGAATAGTGTGGCTAATGGACTAGTACCTTCAGGAGAGACAGACCATCAGAATAGTGTGGCTAATGGACTAGTACCTTTAGGAGAGACAGACCATCAGAATAGTGTGGCTAATGGACTAGTACCTTCAGGAGAGACAGACCATCAGAATAGTGTGGCTAATGGACTAGTACCTTTAGGAGAGACAGACCATCAGAATAGTGTGGCGAATGGACTAGTACCTTCAGGAGAGACAGACCATCAGAATAGTGTGGCTAATGGACTAGTACCTTTAGGAGAGACAGACCATCAGAATAGTGTGGCTAATGGACTAGTACCTTCAGGAGAGACAGACCATCAGAATAGTGTGGCGAATGGACTAGTACCTTCAGGAGAGACAGACCATCAGAATAGTGTGGCTAATGGACTAGTACCTTTAGGAGAGACAGAATATCAGAATAGTGTGGCGAATGGACTAGTACCTTTAGGAGAGACAGACCATCAGAATAGTGTGGCGAATGGACTAGTACCTTCAGGAGAGACAGACCATCAGAATAGTGTGGCTAATGGACTAGTACCTTCAGGAGAGACAGAATATCAGAATAGTGTGGCGAATGGACTAGTACCTTCAGGAGAGACAGACCATCAGAATAGTGTGGCTAATGGACTAGTACCTTCAGGAGAGACAGACCATCAGAATAGTGTGGCGAATGGACTAGTACCTTTAGGAGAGACAGACCATCAGAATAGTGTGGCGAATGGACTAGTACCTTTAGGAGAGACAGACCATCAGAATAGTGTGGCTAATGGACTAGTACCTTCAGGAGAGACAGACCATCAGAATAGTGTGGCGAATGGACTAGTACCTTTAGGAGAGACAGACCATCAGAATAGTGTGGCTAATGGACTAGTACCTTTAGGAGAGACAGACCATCAGAATAGTGTGGCGAATGGACTAGTACCTTTAGGAGAGACAGACCATCAGAATAGTGTGGCGAATGGACTAGTACCTTTAGGAGAGACAGACCATCAGAATAGTGTGGCTAATGGACTAGTACCTTTAGGAGAGACAGACCATCAGAATAGTGTGGCGAATGGACTAGTACCTTTAGGAGAGACAGACCATCAGAATAGTGTGGCGAATGGACTAGTACCTTCAGGAGAGACAGACCATCAGAATAGTGTGGCGAATGGACTAGTACCTTTAGGAGAGACAGACCATCAGAATAGTGTGGCGAATGGACTAGTACCTTTAGGAGAGACAGACCATCAGAATAGTGTGGCTAATGGACTAGTACCTTCAGGAGAGACAGACCATCAGAATAGTGTGGCGAATGGACTAGTACCTTTAGGAGAGACAGACCATCAGAATAGTGTGGCGAATGGACTAGTACCTTTAGGAGAGACAGACCATCAGAATAGTGTGGCGAATGGACTAGTACCTTCAGGAGAGACAGACCATCAGAATAGTGTGGCGAATGGACTAGTACCTTCAGGAGAGACAGACCATCAGAATATTGGCAATGGACTGTACCTTCAGGAGAGACAGACCATCAGAATAGTGCAAGAATGGACTAGTACCTTCAGGAGGAGACAGACCATCAGAATAGTGTGGCGAATGGACTAGTACCTTTAGGAGAGACAGACCATCAGAATAGTGTGGCTAATGGACTAGTACCTTCAGGAGAGACAGACCATCAGAATAGTGTGGCGAATGGACTAGTACCTTTAGGAGAGACAGACCATCAGAATAGTGTGGCTAATGGACTAGTACCTTTAGGAGAGACAGACCATCAGAATAGTGTGGCTAATGGACTAGTACCTTCAGGAGAGACAGACCATCAGAATAGTGTGGCGAATGGACTAGTACCTTTAGGAGAGACAGAATATCAGAATAGTGTGGCGAATGGACTAGTACCTTCAGGAGAGACAGAATATCAGAATAGTGTGGCTAATGGACTAGTACCTTCAGGAGAGACAGACCATCAGAATAGTGTGGCTAATGGACTAGTACCTTCAGGAGAGACAGACCATCAGAATAGTGTGGCGAATGGACTAGTACCTTCAGGAGAGACAGACCATCAGAATAGTGTGGCTAATGGACTAGTACCTTCAGGAGAGACAGAATATCAGAATAGTGTGGCGAATGGACTAGTACCTTCAGGAGAGACAGAATACCAGAATAGTGTGGCTAATGGACTAGTACCTTCAGGAGAGACAGACCATCAGAATAGTGTGGCGAATGGACTAGTACCTTCAGGAGAGACAGAATATCAGAATAGTGTGGCGAATGGACTAGTACCTTCAGGAGAGACAGACCATCAGAATAGTGTGGCTAATGGACTAGTACCTTCAGGAGAGACAGACCATCAGAATAGTGTGGCTAATGGACTAGTACCTTTAGGAGAGACAGACCATCAGAATAGTGTGGCTAATGGACTAGTACCTTCAGGAGAGACAGACCATCAGAATAGTGTGGCGAATGGACTAGTACCTTTAGGAGAGACAGACCATCAGAATAGTGTGGCTAATGGACTAGTACCTTCAGGAGAGACAGACCATCAGAATAGTGTGGCTAATGGACTAGTACCTTTAGGAAGACAGACCATCAGAATAGTGTGGCTAATGGACTAGTACCTTCAGGAGAGACAGACCATCAGAATAGTGTGGCGAATGGACTAGTACCTTTAGGAGAGACAGACCATCAGAATAGTGTGGCTAATGGACTAGTACCTTTAGGAGAGACAGACCATCAGAATAGTGTGGCTAATGGACTAGTACCTTCAGGAGAGACAGACCATCAGAATAGTGTGGCGAATGGACTAGTACCTTTAGGAGAGACAGACCATCAGAATAGTGTGGCTAATGGACTAGTACCTTTAGGAGAGACAGACCATCAGAATAGTGTGGCTAATGGACTAGTACCTTCAGGAGAGACAGACCATCAGAATAGTGTGGCGAATGGACTAGTACCTTTAGGAGACTACAGACCATCAGAATAAGTGTGGCAGAATGGACTAGTACCTTCAGGAGAGACAGACGCATCAGAATAGTGTGGCTAATGGACTAGTACCTTTAGGAGAGACAGACCATCAGAATAGTGTGGCTAATGGACTAGTACCTTTAGGAGAGACAGACCATCAGAATAGTGTGGCGAATGGACTAGTACCTTCAGGAGAGACAGACCATCAGAATAGTGTGGCGAATGGACTAGTACCTTCAGGAGAGACAGACCATCTGAATAGTGTGGCGAATGGACTAGTACCTTTAGGAGAGACAGACCATCAGAATAGTGTGGCGAATGGACTAGTACCTTCAGGAGAGACAGACCATCAGAATAGTGTGGCGAATGGACTAGTACCTTTAGAGAGACAGACCATCAGAATAGTGTGGCTAATGGACTAGTACCTTCAGGAGAGACAGACCATCTGAATAGTGTGGCGAATGGACTAGTACCTTTAGGAGAGACAGACCATCAGAATAGTGTGGCGAATGGACTAGTACCTTCAGGAGAGACAGACCATCAGGGAATAGTGTGGCGAATGGACTAGTACCTTTAGGAGAGACAGACCATCAGAATAGTGTGGCGAATGGACTAGTACCTTTAGGAGACAGACCATCAGAATAGTGTGGCGAATGGACTAGTACCCTTTAGGAGACAGACCATCAGAATAGTGTGGCTAATGGACTAGTACCTTCAGGAGAGACAGACCATCAGAATAGTGTATGAATGGACTAGTACCTTCAGGAGAGACAGACCATCAGAATAGTGTGGCTAATGGACTAGTACCTTTAGGAGAGACAGACCATCAGAATAGTGTGGCTAATGGACTAGTACCTTTAGGAGAGACAGACCATCAGAATAGTGTGGCTAATGGACTAGTACCTTTAGGAGAGACAGACCATCAGAATAGTGTGGCTAATGGACTAGTACCTTTAGGAGAGACAGACCATCAGAATAGTGTGGCTAATGGACTAGTACCTTTAGGAGAGACAGACCATCAGAATAGTGTGGCTAATGGACTAGTACCTTCCAGGAGAGACAGACCATCAGAATAGTGTGGCGAATGGACTCGTACCTTCAGGGAGACAGACCATCAGGAATAGTGTGGCGAATGGACTAGTACCTTTAGGAGAGACAGACCATCAGAATATGTGTGAAATGGACTAGTACCTTTTAGGAGAGACAGAATATCAGAATAGTGTGGCGAATGGACTAGTACCTTTAGGGAGAGACAGACCATCAGAATAGTGTGGCGAATGGACTAGTACCTTTAGGAGAGACAGACCATCAGAATAGTGTGGCTAATGGACTAGTACCTTCAGGAGAGACAGACCATCTGAATAGTGTGGCGAATGGACTAGTACCTTTAGGAGAGACAGACCATCAGAATAGTGTGGCGAATGGACTAGTACCTTTAGGAGAGACAGACCATCAGAATAGTGTGGCGAATGGACTAGTACCTTCAGGAGAGACAGACCATCAGAATAGTGTGGCTAATGGACTAGTACCTTCAGGAGAGACAGAATATCAGAATAGTGTGGCTAATGGACTAGTACCTTCAGGAGATACTACTGTGGGGAAAGACTACTGTATCCCAAATGTGCAACATGGCGAGATGGTGTGAGCCCCCTTGTAGCCCCCATCCTCCTCTTTCTCCTCCCCTTCCTCACTCCTCCTCTTTCTCCTCCCCTTCCTCACTCCTCCTCTTTCTCCTCCCCTTCCTCACTCCTCCTCTTTCTCCTCCCCTTCCTCACTCCTCCTCTTTCTCCTCCCCTTCCTCACTCCTCCTCTTTCTCCTCCCCTTCCTCACTCCTCCTCTTTCTCCTCCTCTTCTTTCTCCTCCTCTTTCTTTCTCCTCCTCTCTCTTGCCCTTCCTCACTCCTCCTCCTCCTCTTTCTCCTCCTTCTCACTCCTCCTTTTCTCCTCCCTTCTCACTCCTCCTCTTTCCTCCTCCCCTTTCTCACTCCTCCTTTTCTCCTCCCCTTTCACTCCTCCTCTTCTTTCTCCCTCCCTCTTTCCCACTCCTCCTTTTCTCCTCCCCTTCTCACTCCTCCTTCTCCTCCCCCTTTCTCACTCCTCCTCTCTTTCTCCTCCCTTCCCCTGACTCCTCTTCTCCCCTTCCCCTTCCTCACTCCTCTTTCTCCTTCCCTTCCTCACTCCTCTTTCTCCTTCCCTTCCTCACTCCTCCTCCTCCTTTTTCTCCTCCCCTTTCTCCTCCCCTTTCTCACTCCTCCCCTTTCTCCTCCCCCTTCCTCCTCCTCCTCTTTCTCCTCCCCTTCCTCACTCCTCTTTCTCCTCCCCTTCCTCACTCCTCCTACTCTAGTTTGACTGAGGACCTATGCCAAATCTTTGTAGTCTCCTGAGGGGGAATAGGTGTTGTCGTGCCCTCTTCACGACTCTCTTGGTGTGTTTGGACCATGATAGTTTGTTGGTGATGCGGACACCAAGGAACTTGAAGCTCTCAACCTGCTCCACTACGGCCCCGTCGATGAGAATGGGGGCGTGGCTCGGTCCTCCTTTTCCTGTGGTCCGCATCATCTCCTATTGTCTTACTATAGTCGGCCATTTTTTTTATTTTATTTAACCTAGGAAAGCCAGTTAAGAAACAAATTCTTATTTACAATGACGGCCCACACTGGCCAAACCCTCCTCTAACCCGGACAAG
The DNA here is from genome assembly GCF_036934945.1 of Oncorhynchus masou masou. Taxonomy (NCBI): domain Eukaryota; kingdom Metazoa; phylum Chordata; class Actinopteri; order Salmoniformes; family Salmonidae; genus Oncorhynchus; species Oncorhynchus masou. The sequence goes on along the minus strand of NW_027011399.1, from coordinate 2,496 downwards.
CGCTGGGTCAATTGTGCGGCCGCCCTATGGGACTCCCACTCACGACCGGTTGTGATACAGCCTGGAATCGAACCAGGGTCTGTAGTGACGCCTCTAGCACTGTCCTTAGACCGCTGTGCCACTCGGGAGCCCCGACATTAAACTATTAAACATTGTTCTGATAGAGTACAGATTGATATTCACAACTTCAATCGGATTCTTGTCAACGAGGGAAATCTGAACACTCACTAACAGAGCATCCCTGTTTAAAGAACTAATGTTGTAGGCTATGGTATTTTATTTTTCTTTGCTGTGGGGTGTGTGTGTGTGTGTGTGTGTGTGTGTGTGGGCCAATCAGAAGTGTTTGTGACTTTTCCTACAGTTTATTAGGTCTTGTTGTAACTAGTGGCAACCACACTTGAACATAGCCCAGTAAAACCAGCTTGCTAGCTTAATACAGGCGTGTGGTCGTAGTAAAACTGTTAGCTGATCATTGTTCATTATTCTCACAACCCCCATTTCTGTGTGGTCCCAGTCACTGATTGGGTAATTAAATATGTTCAACTTTAACCACAAAATGTCTGCAATAGATTCCCAGCAGGCAGAGTCCCTCCTCTTGTTAAAGTTCATGTTCCTTCAGAAAGACTATTGTAAGTTTTGTTCTTTTTTGCAGCGATGACTGACCAGGGTTTCTGTTTTCTCTCCTCTCCAGATCTTTTGAGTGCATATCAGCGGCATCAGGACCATTTTCTCTCTCTCTCGTGATTGGATAGACAGCCTGACGGTTGGAACTCAACATGCCAGTGATGTCAACGCCAGACTTCAGGTTGGTTAACTGATATATGATACTGAAGTTCTTAGCAAGATTACATGTATGATACGGATGTCGGTTATGTTATTGTCGGCAGGGCATCGTGTGTTTTACTTAGTGAATTGTCAATCGTTAAAATGTTGGGGTTTTGACACATATCTCTGTAACATCATGAGTTGTTTATCCGTGTAGTTACCTGTCTTTTCTGATGTAGACTGTAACCATGGGCAACGTGGAGAGCCAGAGCGGCGATCACGCCTTCTACGGCACCCAACATGGCCACCTGTCCCGTAAGCACATGTCTCGATCTCTCCGCGTCTCCAACAAGCACCATCAGTCCCAGTCCAGTTCTGGTTCCACCTGCCGCTCCGTGACTGTCACGCCTCGCAAGGCAAAGTAGATCACCGAAACTCTGAGACCTCCACGCGTTCCAGCAGCACCCCTAGTATCCCACAGTCCTTAGTAGATCACGCCCTGGAGCCCTTCAACCAGACCAATGTCCTGTCAGACTACTCCTCTCCGATCTGGGTGGACCGCGTGGCCATGAACCTCCGGCCCGTCTCCTGCCATACCCACCTAGACAACCCATCTGTAACACTCCATCAAGACGCAGAGTCATCTGGGACTATACCCCACGAACCCCTGGGTCTACAGGACAGAGGACTGGGCCTATACAGTAACACAGGGGAGGCGACCTACCTTCAGAAGACTAGAGACGGACCTAGGGAACCCCGAGAGGTGGTCAGCTTCAAGAAGAAGAGATCCAAATCAGCCGACATGTGGAGAGAAGACGACAGTCTGGACTTAAGTCTGTCAGACCTCAGCCAGGAACACCTCACCAGGTTAGAGAAGTCAGACCTCAGCCAGGAACACCTCACCAGGTTAGAGAAGTCAGACCTCAGACAGGAACACCTCACCGGGTTAGAGAAGTCAGACCTCAGCCAGGAACACCTCACCAGGTTAGAGAAGTCAGGCCTCAGAACACCTCACCAGGTTAGAGAAGTCAGGCCTCAGAACACCTCACCAGGTTAGAGAAGTCAGACCTCAGAACACCTCACCAGGTTAGAGAAGTCAGGCCTCAGAACACCTCACCAGGTTAGAGAAGTCAGGCCTCAGAACACCTCACCAGGTTAGAGAAGTCAGGCCTCAGCCAGGAGACACCTCACCAGGTTAGAGAAGTCAGGCCTCAGCCAGGAAACCTCACCAGGTTAGAGAAGTCAGGCCTCAGCCAGGAACACCTCACCAGGTTAGAGAAGTCAGGCCTCAGAACACCTCACCAGGTTAGAGAAGTCAGGCCTCAGAACACCTCACCAGGTTAGAGAAGTCAGGCCTCAGCCAGGAACACCTCACCAGGTTAGAGAAGTCAGGCCTCAGCCAGGAACACCTCACCAGGTTAGAGAAGGCAGACCTCAGAACACCTCACCAGGTTAGAGAAATCAGGCCTCAGCCAGGAACACCTCACCAGGTTAGAGAAGTCAGGCCTCAGAACACCTCACCAGGTTAGAGAAGTCAGGCCTCAGAACACCTCACCAGGTTAGAGAAGTCAGACCTCAGAACACCTCACCAGGTTAGAGAAGTCAGGCCTCAGCCGGGAACACCTCGCCAGGTTAGAGAAGTCAGACCTCAGAACACCTCACCAGGTTAGAGAAGTCCGACCTCAGCCAGGAACACCTCACCAGGTTAGAGAAGTCAGGCCTCAGCCAGGA
>NW_027011398.1:20000-24378 GCF_036934945.1 Oncorhynchus masou masou | reverse complement strand
CTTTATCTAAGTAAAGGTTTTACTCCTCAGCGAGGTAGATCTTACAGGACTGTATCTCCCATGAAACCTATAGGCGGTCTTCCTCCAACCTGGCCAAGGTTTAAGTGTGAACTTTGAACCTACCCTCTTCACCTGCTGTTAACACATTTACATATATATTTTATAATTTAACATTTATTTAACTAGGCAAGTCAGTTAAGAACTAAATTCTTATTTACAATGACGGCCTACTCGGCCTAACCTGGACTGACGCTGGTTCCAATTATGCGCCGCCCTACGGGACTCCCGATCACAGCCAGATGTGATACAGCCTGGATTTGAACCAGGGTTCCTGCAGATAAGCGCCTCCAGCGCTGAGCTGCTGTGCCTTAGACCGCTGCGCCACTCGGAGACATCTGGTGACCCACATTCACCATGCACACCAGGTTATGAATCAACAACAAAAACAACAAAAAACCCTGCCTATTAAATAACTTCCAGTGCCCTGCCTATTAAATAACTTCCCAGTTTGCCTATTAAATAACTTCAGTACACCACTATGCACAATGTCCTTACTAGATGTAGTTTCCAGTGGGCGAAATTTGATTTGCTACCCAAGCCGGCTGGCCGTTCGTTCTATCAGTTCAGTTGCAGAGGCGGCCCAGTCTTTAGGTTCTGTATCTATGGAGGAGCGCATTGATCGTTAAGGTGTTTGGTTCTGTATCTATGGGCCATGACCCAGTGGGTCCAGTCTTTAGGTTCTGTATCTATGGAAGTAGCACGTGTGATCGTTCAGTCTTTAGGTTTCTGTATCTATGGATACGTGCCCAGTCGTTCAGTCTTTAGGTTCTGTATCTATGGACGCGACCCAGTCGTTCAGTCTTTAGGTTCTGTATCTGGACGCGACCCGGTCGTTCAGTCTTTAGGTTCTGTATCTATGGACGCGACCCAGTCGTTCAGTCTTTAGGTTCTGTATCTATGGACGCGACCCAGTCAATTCAGTCTTTAGGTTTCTGTATCTATGGACGCATTTGAGTCGTTCAGTGTTTAGGTTCTGTATCTATGGACGCGACCCAGTCGTTCAGTCTTTGGTTCTGTATCTGGACGCGACCCGATCGTTCATTGTTTAGGTTCTGTATCTATGGACGACGATCGCCAGTATCTATGGTAGCGACCCAGTGTGTTTTCAATCTTGCCGTTCTTATCTATGGACGCGACCCAGTCGTTCAGTCTTTAGGTTCTGTATCTATGGACGCGACCCAGTCGTTCAGTCTTTAGAGTTCTGTATCTATGGACGCGACCCAGTTGTTCAGTCTTTAGGTTCTGTATCTATGGACGCGACCCAGTCGTTCAGTCTTTAGGTTCTGTATCTATGGACGCGACCCAGTTGTTCAGTCTTTAGGTTCTGTATCTATGGGCGCGACCCAGTCGTTCAGTCTTTAGGTTGTATCTATGGACGCAGGCTGAGTCGTTCAGTCTTTAGGTTCTGTATCTATGGACGCGACCCAGTTGTTCAGTCTTAGGTTCTGTATCTCCATGGTGCATTGATCGTTCGTCTTTAGGTTCTGTATCTATGGACAGAGCCCAATCATTTCAGTCTTTAGTTCTACTGTATTTATGGGCGCGCCCAGTGGTCAGATCTTTGGGATTCTGTTATTTATGGGCCGTGCCCAGTGGGTTTGATCTTTACCAGGTTGTATCTGGTTTCGACCCAGTGGATCAAGTCTTTCATGGGTTCTTGCTGTTATGGGCCCGCGGCCAGTCTCGTTCATTCTTTGTTCTGTGTATCTATGGGCCTTTGACAGTTGTTCTTCAAATGTTCATTGTCTTGACTGTGCAACGTTCTTATTACTTTTGCCTGGCTATGCCAACTTCCAGCGGGTGATGGAAGTCAAACAGTGCAGCCAGAATAACAGCAAGCAGCTTTTTATGATTCATCCACAACAATGAGCTGTGTGATTCACCTGGGTATAGTAACTATACTATTTCACCTGGCATAATCACTCCCTATTTCACCTGGCATAGTAACTCTACTATTTCACCTGGCATAGTAATACTACTATTTCACCTGGCATAGTAACTCTACTATTTCACCTGGCATAGTAACTCTACTATTTCACCTGGCATAGTAACTCTACTATTTCACCTGGCATAGTAACTCTACTATTTCACCTGGCATAGTAACTCTACTATTTCACCTGGCATAGTAACTCTACTATTTCACCTGGCATAGTAACTCTACTATTTCACCTGGCATAGTAACTCTACTATTTCACCTGGCATAGTAACTCTACTATTTCACCTGGCATAGTAACTCTACTATTTCACCTGGCATAGTAACTCTACTATTTCACCTGGCATAGTAACTCTACTATTTCACCTGGCATAGTAACTCTACTATTTCACCTGGCATAGTAACTCTACTATTTCACCTGGTATAGTAACTATACTTTACTTTACTATTTATATTTTTGCCAACTTTTAATTTTACTTCACTACATTCCTAACGAAAATAATGTATGTTTTTACTCCAGTACATTTTCCCTGACACCCAAAATACTCGCTCCGTTTTGAACGCTTAGCAGAAATGGTCCAATTCACACACTTATCGAGAGAACATCCCTGGTCATCCCTACTGCCTCTGATCTGGAGGACTCACTGAAATAGAGAACATCCCTGGTCATCCCTACTGCCTCTGATCTGGTGGACTCACTAAACAGAGAACATCCCTGGTCATCCCTACTGCCTCTGATCTGGAGGACTCACTAAACAGAGAACATCCCTGGTCATCGCTACTGCCTCTGATCTGGAGGACTCACTAAACAGAGAACATCCCTGGTCATCGCTACTGCCTCTGATCTGGAGGACTCACTAAACAGAGAACATCCCTGGTCATCCCTACTGCCTCTGATCTGGAGGACTCACTAAACAGAGATCATCTCTGGTCATCCCTACTGCCTCTGATCTGGAGGACTCACTAAACAGAGAACATCCTGGTCATCCCTACTGCCTCTGATCTGGAGGACTCACTAAACAGAGAACATCCCTGGTCATCCCTACTGCCTCTGATCTGGAGGACTCACTAAACAGAGAACATCCCTGGTCATCCCTACTGCCTCTGATCTGGAGGACTCACTAAAACAGAGAACATCCCTGGTCATCCCTACTGCCTCTGATCTGGAGGACTCACTAAACAGAGAACATCTCTGGTCATCCCTACTGCCTCTGATCTGGAGGTCTCACTAAACAGAGAACATCACTGGTCATCCCTACTGCCTCTGATCTGCCATAAATCTATCCCTGGCTATCTGTCCCCCCCCCAAAAAAAATAATGCAAATTATAATTTGAAATGTTTTATCATTTTACTTTTGATATTTAAGTACATTTTTAGCAATTCCCTATAATTTTGATACTTTTAGACTTTTATTCAAGTAGTATTTTACTGGGTGACTTTCACAATAACTTGAGTCATTTTCTATTAAGGTATCTTTACATTTACTCAAGTAGGACAATTTCAATACTTTTATACCACTGATGAGACAGTGGGTTGCACAGTCAGATGGAACAGAGTAAATAGGCATTTTAACATCATAGCTTTAGCCCGTTGGTAACTTGTGGAATAGACACCGGCTGGAATGCGGTTTTAACCAATCAGCATTCAGTATCAATATGTGTAAGGTGTGTTAATAGGTCCTGACTGGGATGAGTGTGATGATTGGACTGGGATGAGTGTGATGATTGGACTGGGATGAGTGTGATGATTGGACTGGGATGAGTGTGATGATTGGACTGGGATGAGTGTGATGATTGGACTGGATGAGGTGATGATTGGACTGGGATGAGTGTGATGATTGGACTGGGATGAGTGTGATGATTGGACTGGGATGAGTGTGATGTTTGGAGTGAGATGAGTGTGATGATTGGACTGGGATGAGTGTGATGATTGGACTGGGATGAGTGTGATGATTGGACTGGTGATGAGTGTGATGATTGGACTGGGATGAGTGTGATGATTGGACTGGGATGAGTGTGATGATTGGAGCTGAGATGAGTGTGATGATTGGACTGGGATGAGTGTGATGATTGGACTGGGATGAGTGTGATGATTGGACTGGGATGAGTGTGATGATTGGACTGGGATGAGTGTGATGATTGGACTGGGATGAGTGTGATGATTGGACTGGGATGAGTGTGATGATTGGACTGGGATGAGTGTGATGATTGGACTGGGATGAGTGTGATGATTGGACTGGGATGAGTGTGATGATTGGACTGGGATGAGTGTGATGATTGGACTGGGATGAGTGTGATGATTGGACTGGGATAGAGTGTGATGATTGGACTGGGATGAGTGTGATGATTGGACTGGGATGAGTGTGATGATTGGACTGGGATGAG
>NW_027011398.1:12500-15000 GCF_036934945.1 Oncorhynchus masou masou | reverse complement strand
GTAGTGGTGAGACAGAGTGGTAGTTAATGAGACAGAGTGGTAGTTTTGAGACAGAGACAGAGTGATAGTTGCTGAGACAGAGTGGTAGTGGTGAGACAGAGACAGAGTGGTAGTTTTGAGACAGAGACAGAGAGGTAGTGGTGAGACAGAGTGGTAGTTAATGAGACAGAGTGGTAGTTGAGTCTCCATCAAAGCATCTCTGGTCCCTGGGGCTCCAGCAGAGTGGCTCTTCGATAATGTAGAGATGAGATGACTGAGACAGGGTTGGCATTACTAAAGTATAATGCACTTGTCTTTTCTGGGAAGAAAGTCTCTATGTAATGTACGTTGATGTTGGGTTCAAAACGACGCAAAACTGGTGGAAAGTATGTCATTTGATGTTTGCCAATCTTTTTGTTTTAAATGTATAGAAATGCTATTGGAGGTGGCAATTTGTGTTATCATTTGTGTGATAGATATAGACAGATTTCACATGAGCATTACTAAAACAGGAGAGGAGGAGGTAGAGAGAGGAAACAGAGAGGAGAGAGGGAGGAGGAAGGTGAAGAAACAGTTCTAAACACACCCTACTGACCTTATGACAACAGCACAGTAGACCCAGCCAAATCATGAGAAAACAAAAAGATATTTACTTGACACTGGAAAGAATTAACAAAAAAACAGAGCAAACTAGAATGCTATTTGGCCCTACACAGAGAGTACACAGCGGCAGAATACCTGACCACTGTGACTGACCCAAAATTAAGGAAAGCTTTGACTATGTACAGACTCAGCGAGCATAGCCTTGCTATTGAGAAAGGCCGACGTAGGCAGACATGGCTCTCAAGAGAAGACAGGCTATGCTCACTGCCCACAAAATGAGGTGGAAACTGAGCTGCACTTCCTAACCTCCTGCCCAATGTATGACCATATTAGAGAGACATATTTCCCCCAGATTACACAGATCCACAAAGAATTCGAAAAACAAATCCACTTTTGAAAACTCCCATATCTACTGGGTGAAATTCCCACAGTGTGCCATCAGAGCAGCAAGATTGTGACCTGTTGCCACGAGAAAAGGAACAGCAGTGAGAACACAGCACCATTGTAAATACAACAGCTATCTATCTTATTTGTTATTTTATCTTGTGTCTTTGCCATTTGCATTGTAAAAAACACTGTATATGTATATATATAATATGACATTTGTAATGTCTTTATTGTTTTGTGAAACTTTCATGTGTGTGTGATGTCTACTGTTAATTTTTGTGTATTTATTTCACTTTATATATTATATACCTTACTTTTGCTTTGGCAAATGTGCCCTGTTTCCCATGTATTAAAATAACAATTAGTGAATTGAATTGAATTGAGAGGGGGGAGGAGAGGTAGAAGAAGAGGGAAACAGAGAAGGAGGGAGGGAGGGAGGAGAGGTAGAGAGAGGGGGGAGGAGAGGTAGAGAGAGAGGGAAACAGAGAGGAGAGAGGAGGAGGAGGAGAGGTTGAGAGAGAGACAGAAACAGAAAGAGAGAGAGGGAAAGGGAGAGAGAGAGAGAGAGAGAGGGAGGGAGGGTGAAGAGAGAGACAGAAACAGAAAGAGAGAGAGGGAAAGGAGGCACATAATAGCTACACGTTCCCACACAATTTCATAGGGCTCTATTCTTTACCTCTGGTTAGCCACGCTGGCAACTGAGCTGGAAGCTTCCCATTGTGTGAAAAGGAGGGAGACACCCACAATAACACATTCAAACACACACACACACACACACACACACACACACACACACACACACACACACACACACACACACACACACACACACACACACACACACACACACACACACACACACACACACACACACACACACACACACACACACACACACACACAATGACACAATAGGGGAGAAAGAAAGAGAGAGTGGCAAAGAGAAAGAGATTGAGATAGAGAGCACTGGTCACTCTGCTGTTAGTCTGCTGTTAGTCTGCTGTTAGTCTGCTGTTAGTCTGCTGTTAGTCTCTGCTGTTAGTCTCTGCTGTTAGTCTGCTGTTAGTCTGCTGTTAGTCTCTGCTGTTAGTCTCTGCTGTTAGTCTCTGCTGTTAGTCTCTGCTTTTAGTCTCTGCTGTTAGTCTGCTGTTAGTCTGCTGTTAGTCTCTGCTGTTAGTCTCTGCTGTTAGTCTCTGCTGTTAGTCTCTGCTGTTAGTCTGCTGTTAGTCTCTGCTGTTAGTCTCTGCTGTTAGTCTCTGCTGTTAGTCTCTGCTGTTAGTCAGCTGTTAGTCTCTGCTGTTAGTCTCTGCTGTTAGTCTCTGGTGTTAGTCTCTGCTGTTAGTCTCTGCTGTTAGTCTCTGCTGTTAGTCAGCTGTTAGTCTCTGCTGTTAGTCTCTGCTGTTAGTCTGCTGTTAGTCTCTGCTGTTAGTCTCTGCTGTTAGTCTCTGCTGTTTGTCTCTGCTGTTAGTCTCTGTTGTTAGTCAGCTGTTAGTCTCTCAGCTGTTAGTCTCTGCTGTTAGTCTGCTGTTGG
>NW_027011398.1:0-7500 GCF_036934945.1 Oncorhynchus masou masou | reverse complement strand
ATTTCTCATCGTGTTCACGTTTCTCATCGTGTTCACGTTTCTCATCGTGTTCACGTTTCTCAACGCGTTCATATTCTGCGAACAAAACATTTAACAGTGAATTTTGTTTTTGCTGATGACATTTGTATTTAATATTAATGTTATGTTAAAAAGGCAAGAAAATGATCAGAAGTTCTGCTATAGAGACGTTTCAACACACATCCCAACACTGTTGTGTGTAAACAACAATACTCTAGGCTGGATGACTGGAGATGTAGAGAGGCTTTCTAAAGGATGAGATGGACAGGTTCTGTTAGGAGAAGGACGGCATGGAGGGAGGGAGGGAGAGAGGGAGGGAGGGAGGGAGGGAGGGAGGAGAGAGGGTAGGGAGGGAGGGAGAGGGAGGGAGGGAGGGAGGGTAGGGAGGGAGGGTAGGGAGGGAGAGAGAGGGAGAGAGAGGGGAGGGAGGGAGGGAGGAGTAGGGAGAGGGGGAGGGAGGGAGAGAGAGAGGGGAGGGGAGGAGGAGGAGGAGGGAGTAGGGAGAGAGAGGGAGGAGGGAGGAGGGAGAGAGGGAGAGAGGAGAGGGAGGGAGGGAGGGAGGGAGGGAGAGAGGGAGGGAGGGCGGGAGGAGGAGGGGGAGAGGGAGGGAGGCTGGGGGACAGTATTATTTGAGGCTCAGAAGCGTCGCTGTCTGAGAGAGAGAAGAAGAGTGTGGAGAGGAAGGTTATTTATATCAGAGGAGCGGCACAGGAGAACATGGACCAGGCTTAGTGACAGGGAGCCAGCCTAAGCAGAGTGGAGAGCTCTGTGTGACAGCTCTGTGTGACAGCTCTGTGTGACAGCTCTTTGGAGACAACTGTAGAGAGGTCTGTGGGAGAGGTCTGTGAGGTGAGACTGTTATCAGTACCTCTGTGTGTTGAGCTCTCTGTGTGTGAGGCCAGATGATAATATGACATTTTCTCAACTGCTTGATTATCCAGGTGTCGTACAGTAGCCACTGAGGCAAGAAGCTATTGCTAGTTGATGGTTTAGGCAAAGTGAACGCTTACAACATCTACTAGATTCAGTCACATGGTCGATGTCTTCCTTGAGCGGATGGTTTTGTAGACTGCAAATGGACCCAATAACCCCAAAACAGATATAATATCTGACTAATACATAATCGTTTCAAACCTTGTTTACATTTCGTATCCGATCACATGTCTCTCTATTATGTGTGTGGAATACATGGGAGGGAGGGGGGAGGGGGCAAATAAAACCAACTCAGGCCAAATTCAGAACGCGAGCCGCTGGTTGGGGAACCTGGCTTATAGGCCACAGTAGTGTTGTCTTGCTCGGGACGTCAGAGATGTGTGCTCTGCTCTCTCAGCAGTAACATGGCTTTGAGGTTCAGGATGCTCGTGTTTTCAGTTATACAGCTGTTTCTGATGCATCATTTATGGGTGCGCGGCTTGGCAGCTATCTTTCTTGAAGGCCTGGTCATAGCCTGGTCCCAAGATCTGGTGTCTCCTTCTATAGCCTGGTCCTAGATCTATTTGTCTCCTCCTAAAGCCTGGTCCCAGATCTGGTGTCTCCTTCTATAGCCTTGTCCCCAGATCTGTTGTCTCCTGCTATAGCCTGGTCCCAGATCTGTTGTCTCCTCCTATAGCCTGGTCCCAGATCTGTTGTCTCCTTCCATAGCCTGGTCCCAGATCTGTTGTCTCCTCCTATAGCCTGGTCCCAGATCTGTTGTCTCCTTCTATAGCCTGGTCCCAGATCTGTTGTCTCCTTCTATAGCCTGGACCCAGATCTGTTGTCTCCTTCCATAGCCTGGTCCCAGATCTGTTGTCTCCTCCTAAAGCCTGGTCCCAGATCTGTTGTCTCCTTCTATAGCCTTGTCCCAGATCTGTTGTCTCCTTCATAGCCTGGTCCCAGGATCTGTTGTCTCCTTCTATAACCTGGTCCCAGATCTATTTGTTTCCTTCTATAGCCTGGTAGCAGGCTTCTTCATGGGAGGTAGCAGGCTTCTTCATGTAAGGGGTAGCAGGCTTCTTCATGTAGGAGGTAACAGGCTTCTTCATGTAGGAGTAACAGGCTTTCTTCATGTAAGGGGTAGCAGGCTTCTTCATGTAGGGGAGGTAACAGGCTTCTTCATGTAGGAGGCAGCAGGCTTCTTCATGTAGGAGGCAGCAGGCTTCTTCATGTAGGAGGCAACAGGCTTCTTCATGTAGGTGGTAGCAGGCTTCTTCATGTAGGAGGTAACAGGCTTCTTCATGTAGGTGGTAGCAGGCTTCTTCATGTAGGAGGTAACAGGCTTCTTCATGTAGGTGGTAGCAGGCTTCTTCATGTAGGAGGTAACAGGCTTCTTCATGTAGGTGGTAGCAGGCTTCTTCATGTAGGAGGCAGCAGGCTTCTTCATGTAGGAGGTAACAGGCTTCTTCATGTAGGAGATAGCAGGCTTCTTCATGTAGGAGATAGCAGGCTTCTTCATGTAGGAGGCAGCAGGCTTCTTCATGTAGGAGGCAGCAGGCTTCTTCATGTAGGAGGTAACAGGCTTCTTCATGTAGTATTTTGGACATTCAGGACCATTGCACAGGGATAATTTATTCCCAATGTCACATAGAGATGCAACACAGACATTCTGACATCCAGTTCTACAGATTCTATTTCTACTGTATATGTTATCACTGGCTCGAGGCGTTCTTATCGAGCCTTTGTGTGTTGTCCACAGAGGCAGCAGACTCGTATCCATGGCGAGCATGGTTGTTGTACGATGACATCATCTCGCTGCAAGGCAAAAAGGATGGGGAGGGAACTGGTGCAAGAATAAGATCACTTTATCAGTCAATTGTACCCAAGACCCAATCGAAATGTAACTTCTGCTTTTAGCCCAAAAAGCCCCGCAGAAAGACACATATACATAAACGTTTTGGGAGAGGTGCAGTGGGTGGGGGTGGGCTGTCACTTTGGGCAACCAGGGAGCTGTTGCTGTGGGGGGGTGTTAAGTGCCTTTCTCAAGGACACAACGGCAGGCAATGCCATCGCGGATTCGGATACCTTGGCTATCTGCCACTCTGTCTTCGCTCCGATTTTATTCTCAGAGGGGCCTTGCTTCCTGAACCTGGAGAGACAGACGATAATCCATAGTAACATAAGGTATTACTGGATAATCAAAACATACACGATCACACTTATGTCAATGAACGGACGCTCTTATCCAGAGTGGTTTACAGGAGCAAAGTGCCTTGCTCAAGGGCACGCCCTATTATTATTGTTCTTTTTTCACCTGGCCAATTCCAGGGATTTGAACCAGGGGACTCTTTCATAGCGCCATTCAGTAACATTGTCCTTGTTAACCATAGCCTGTTGTGACTGGAAGAAGCTTTAGGCCGTCTGGTCTCACACCGTGTCTCAGATTAGAGATTAGTATCATTACTGGGAGTGTTCTGGTCTAAGGGTCCTTCTCTAAGGGGCTTTGTCTCACTGTGTTGCCATTGCTGTGCCCAGAGGGGAATACTACACAGCAGGATCAATGAGTTAGTTGATGAACAACCAGAAATAACTGTTGATTATCTGGTTCATTAAGGAAACTTAACTTAGAATTGGCTTTTTTTGGTTGTTGAGTAAATGAGACCAGAGCCGTTTCAAGCTTATCTTTTGATCCTGCTTTGTAGTTTACAACTCAGCTCAGAAATAGATGAATTCACGCCCAGGAACCAGGCTTCCCTATTCAGAAAGCCTGGTGAAGTCCAGGTCAGAACGTAGCTACAAAGGGGTGGAAACTAGTGACATCTCACAACACATCAAACCAATCAGGTGAAGTCCAGGTCAGAACGTAGCTACAAAGGGGTGGAAACTAGTGACATCTCACAACACATCAAACCAATCAGGTGAAGTCCAGGTCAGAACGTAGCTACAAAGGGGTGGAAACTAGTGACATCTCACAACACATCAAACCAATCAGGTGAAGTCCAGGTCAGAACGTAGCTACATAGGGGTGGAAACTAGTGACATCTCACAACACATCAAACCAATCAGGTGAAGTCCACGTCAGAACGTAGCTACAAAGGGGTGGAAACTAGTGACATCTCTCAACACATCAAACCAATCAGGTGAAGTCCACGTCAGAACGTAGCTACAAAGGGGTGGAAACTAGTGACATCTCACAACACATCAAACCAATCAGGTGAAGTCCAGGTCCAGAACGTAGCTACAAAGGGGTGGAAACTAGTGACATCTCACAACACATCAAACCAATCAGGTGAAGTCCAGGTCAGAACGTAGCTACAAAGGGGTGGAAACTAGTGACATCTCACAACACATCAAACCAATCAGGTGAAGTCCACGTCAGAACGTAGCTACAAAGGGGTGGAAACTAGTGACATCTCACAACACATCAAACCAATCAGGTGAAGTCCAGGTCAGAACGTAGCTACATAGGGGTGGAAACTAGTGACATCTCACAACACATCAAACCAATCAGGTGAAGTCCAGGTCAGAACGTAGCTACAAAGGGGGTGGAAACTAGTGACATCTCACAACACATCAAACCAATCAGGTGAAGTCCAGGTCAGAACGTAGATACAAAGGGGTGGAAACTAGTGACATCTCACAACACATCAAACCAATCAGGTGAAGTCCAGGTCAGAACGTAGATACAAAGGGGTGGAAACTAGTGACATCTCACAACACATCAAACCAATCATAGGTGAAGTCCAGGTCAGAACGCAGCTACAAAGGGGTGGAAACTAGTGACATCTCACAACACATCAAACCAATCAGGTGAAGTCCAGGTCAGAAACTAAAGGTGGAACCAGACACTTTGCCAACACATCAACCAATCTCCAGGCCGAAAGGGGTGGAAACTAGTGACATCTCACAACACATCAAACCAATCAGGGGTGAAGTCCACGTCAGAACGTAGGGCTGGGCAAAGGGGGTGGAAACTAGTGACATCTCACAACACATCAAACCAATCAGGTGAAGTCCAGGTCAGAACGTAGCTACAAAGGGGTGGAAACTAGTGACATCTCGCAACACATCAAACCAATCAAATGCCTTGCTTGGGGCGGAGCTCCAAACGTGCCCACGAGTTCCTTACGAGCAACAGTGAGTGAGGATGCCTGAGAAATCCCTCATTAAATGATTCAAAACCTCATCAAAATATGTTGATGTATGACGTGTTTGTGTTGACTTTGGAATTTCAATCAATTGCAGATTGTCGGCCACACTTGATACAGTAAACGCTCTCTTAGACTGTAGGTGGACATTGCTCCACTTGATATAAATAAATCCTTTCTGTAGGTGTGGACATTGCTCCACTTGATACTGTCCTTTAGGTAGGTGGACATTGCTCCACTTGATACAATAAACGTTTCCCTTAGACTGTAGGTGGACATTGCTCCACTTGACATTGCCCACTTGATACAATAAACGTTTCCTTAGACTGTAGGTGGACATTGCTCCACTTGATACAATAAACGTTTCCCTTAGACTGTAGGTGGACATTGCTCCACTTGATACAATAAACTTGATACAATCTCTTAGACTGTAGGTGGACATTGCTCCACTTGATACAATAAACGCTTCCCTTAGACTGTAGGTGGACATTGCTCCACTTGATACAATAAACGCTTTCCTTAGACTGTAGGTGGACATTGCTCCACTTGATACAATAAACGCTTTCCTTAGACTGTAGGTGGACATTGCTCCACTTGATACAATAAACGTTTCCCTTAGACTGTAGGTGGACATTGCTCCACTTGATAAAGCAATAAACGCTTTCCCTTTAGACTGTAGGGTGGACATTGCTCCACTTGATACACAAACGCTTCCTTTAGACTGTAGGTGGACATTGCTCCACTTGATACAATAAACGCTTTCCCTTAGACTGTAGGTGGACATTGCTCCACTTGATACAATAAACGTTTCCCTTAGACTGTAGGTGGACATTGCTCCACTTGATACAATAACGTTTCCCTTAGACTGTAGGCGGACATGGCTCCACTTGATACAATAAACGTTTCCCTTAGACTGTAGGTGGACATGGCTCCACTTGATACAATAAACAGCTTCCCTTAGACTGTAGGTGGACATGGCCATAACTTCCCTTTTTCCCCTTAGAGTTCAAGCAGAGCAGTTGTATATTATGCCTTCCAGCCGACTCTGAAAACAGTAAACATTACACGCGCAGCACCCCTTGCTAAGGGCATGTGAGAGGAGGGTTCTTAAAATATATCATCCAATCAAAATGTAGCCGTCAAAATCCAGAAAGCGATTCTAATTGTTTAGACTCGAGCCCCCATTTACATCTGAGCGGTCTGTTGCGTTGCGTCAGATATCATTCATTTCAATAGAGACCATCCACGAAATAGTGTTATAACAGTGCCCCCTTGTGAGTTATAGGCTCCATCGTGAAACGGATGGCGCATACGTTGAATTTTTCTAAACTTTGCCTCGTTTTACTGCAGCCAAAGTCCGTCAATAGAACAAGATGAAAATATGTGGTTTTCGGGCGATGGCTTTATGTCTAGAAACTTCTAAAACAATTACACCATAAGTGTAGAATAGCAAAAATCAGGAGAACAGGGAAAACACGCTGGTTGACATGGGAAAACATACAAGACGAAATGGCACAGAGAGACAGGAAACACAGGGATAAATACACTGGTACAGAGAGACAGGAAACAAGGGATAAATACACTGGTAAAGAGAGACAGGAAACACAGGGATAAATACACTGGCACAGAGAGACAGGAAACAAGGGGATAAATACACTGGTACAGAGAGACAGGAAACACAGGGATAAATACACTGGGACAGAGAGACAGGAAACACAGGGATAAATACACTGGCACAGAGACAGGAAACACAGGGATAAATACACTGGCACAGAGAGACAGGAAACACAGGGATAAATACACTGGCACAGAGACAGGAAACACAGGGATAAATACACTGGTACAGAGAGACAGGAAACACAGGGATAAATACACTGGTACAGAGAGACAGGAAATACAGGGATAAATACACTGGTACAGAGAGACAGGAAACACAGGGATAAATACACTGGTACAGAGAGACAGGAAACACAGGGATAAATACACTGGTACAGAGAGACAGGAAACACAGGGATAAATACACTGGTACAGAGAGGCAGAAACACAGGGATAAATACACTGGCACAGAGAGACAGGAAACACAGGGATAAATACACTGGCACAGAGAGACAGGAAACACAGGGATAAATACACTGGTACAGAGAGACAGGAAACACAGGGGATAAATACACTGGTACAGAGGCAGGAAATACAGGGATAAATACACTGGCACAGAGACAGGAAACACAGGGATAAATACACTGGTACAGAGAGACAGGAAACACAGGGATAAATACACTGGTACAGAGAGACAGGAAACACAGGGATAAATACACTGGCACAGAGAGACAGGAAACACAGGGATAAATACACTGGTACAGAGAGACAGGAAACACAGGGATAAATACACTGGGACAGAGAGACAGGAAACACAGGGATAAAT
>NW_027011397.1:0-24382 GCF_036934945.1 Oncorhynchus masou masou | reverse complement strand
AGGTCTACCTGTCACCCCGCTGGTCTACCTGTCACCCCGCTAGTCTACCTGTCACCCCGCTGGTCTACCTGTCGCCCTGCTGGTCTACCTGTCACCCCGCTGGTCTACCTGTCGCCCTGCTGGTCTACCTGTCACCCCGCTGGTCTACATGTCGCCCTTCTGGTCTACCTGCCGCCCCGCTGGTCTACCTGTCGCCCTTCTGGTCTACCTGCCGCCCCGCTGGTCTACCTGTCGCCCCGCTGGTCTAACTGCCGCCCCGCTGGTCTACCTGTCGCCCTGCTGGTCTACCTGTCACCCCGCTGGTCTAACTGTCGCCCCGCTGGTCTACCTGTCACCCTGCTGGTCTACCTGCCGCACCGCTAGTCTACCTAGGGCTCTGGCCAGAAGTAGTGCCCTATGTAGGGAATAGCATGGTTACAGGGCCTCTCATTAACCAGTACTACCATGGTTACAGGGCCTCTCATTAACCAGTACTACCATGGTTACAGGGCCTCTCATTAACCAGTACTACCATGGTTACAGGGCCTCTCATTAACCAGTACTACCATGGTTGGGGCCTCTCATTAACCAGTACTACCATGGTTACAGGGCCTCTCATTAACCAGTACTACCATGGTTACAGGGCCTCTCATTAACCAGTACTACCATGGTTACAGGGACTCTCATTAACCAGTACTACCATGGTTACAGGGCCTCTCATTAACCAGTACTACCATGGTTACAGGGCCTCTCATTAACCAGTACTACCATGGCTGCAGTGTCTTTGAATTTGCATCAGTTTGATATTTGGACTATAAAGCTTTAATCAAGGGACTTAATGCGTTGTAATATAGGATGTAGGATCTAAATTTGATGACCCTGTTGCATTAGAACTCCGGCAATGCAGGGAATTAAAACGTGGAGTGTATTTAATGGTTTAAAAAAAAAAAGGCTTTTGAAGTTTGTAATTTCCACTTAGACATTTCAGATGTTTCCTTACGAAGAACGTATCAACTCTTACATAAAACGTCCATTCATTGTTATCCACATGAGAACTCACATGTCCTGCCGCTCCAGGATTATTTTCCTGCTGTGCTGAACTGGTGAATCAAGATCCTACACCTGTAAAGTTAAGATTTCCTTCTCGAAAGCAGCTATGAACAAAGTCAATGCTGGGAAGACAAGTGCCAGTGTTAGTGCAAGAAAGGAGCAGCTGTATTGTGTCACTCTGAAGTATTGATGTTATTAAACCAGCCTCCAGCGTCTTGCCTTGGTTTGCACACTGGCCCTACTGACTCGTGTGTGGTAGGTGTAGCATGTAAGGGTTTGTTTGAACGGCCCGATGTCAGTCCCCTACAGACCGCTTGACAAACCAATTCGTCAAGCTTTTTCCAAATCGATCGGGTTCCACTTCCCGTGGCGTCTTGCCTGAGGAGTAGATGAGGGTGTCATCTTCTACACAGAAGGATCCTCGCCTCCACTCAAGAAACACTTTTTAGTAGAGGCCTCCAGACTACAGCTCTATGGTCAATTAGACTGACCATTCAGCAAAACACAGAACAGACAAGCCCCCCCCCCTCCCTCCCTCCCTCCCTCCCTCCCCTCCCTCCCTCCCCCTCCCTCCCTCCCTCCCCTCCCTCCCTCCCCTCCCTCCCCCTCCCTCCCTCCCCCTCCCCTCCCTCCCTCCCTCCTTGACAAGTCTGAACCCTGTGACATTTAGAGGGGAGACAGTCAGTCCTTCACTGTCAGGGAAATGGGAGTACATAGACATCAACAATGTGTGTCTCGTATGTGAAATGAGGAGCCTGAGACCCAATGTCTATGGAGTGTGTCCCAAACGGCACCATACTCCCTATATAGTGCAGTACTTTTGACCAGTGTCACGCCCTGGCCTTAGATATCTCTGCTTTCATATATTATGGTTAGGTCAGGGTGACTAGGTGGGTACTCTAGTGTTGTATGTGTAGGGTTTTGTATGTCTAGGGTTTTGTTTGTCTAGGGTTGTTGTAGGTCCAGGGGTTTTTGTATTTCTATGGTGGCCTGATATGGTTCCCAATCAGAGACAGCTTGTTTATCGTTGTCTTTGATTGGGGATCATATTTAGCAGCCCTGTTTCTCACTTTCTGTTGTGGGATCTTGACTATGTGTAGTTGCCTGTCAGCACTTGTTTGTATAGCGTCACGTTTTGTTATTTTGTTGGTTTGTTCAGTGTTCATTGTTTAAATAAATAAGAATGTACGCATACAACGCTCTGCCTTGGTCTGATCCTTATAACGAACGTGACAACCAGGACCCACAGGGATCTGGTCGAAAGTAGTGCACCTCGCGCAGGGAATAGGGTGCCATTTGGAACGCAGCTGAGTCTAAAGCCAAGCAGTGAGGAGTGGAGGGGACGAGGTCTGTCCACTCGTACATGTAATGATGAAGAGCTGGGTGAAATAATTGGCTCTCGGTATTGATCCAGCCGCATGTTAGATATATGCCTGCCTGCACTCTTTAGCACCTGAACAAAGAGACGGGCAGGCAGACAGACAGACAGACAGACAGCCAGGCAGGCAGGCAGGCAGGCAGACAGACAGACAGGCAGGCAGACAGACAGACAGACAGACAGACAGACAGACAGACAGACAGACAGACAGACAGACAGACAGGCAGACAGACAGACAGACAGGCAGACAGACAGACAGACAGACAGACAGACAGACAGGCAGACAGGCAGACAGACAGACAGACAGACAGACCGTTGCTTCCATTTGGCTTGTGAATTAAGTGAACCGATTCTCTGAGAAACGTGTGAAAAGTGCTGAGGACTGCAGGACAGTTGATTCAGCCGTAACATACTGAAGAAATAGCCTTCGCCAAAGACTGAAGAATAGCAACCTGAGGAGAGATACATAGTAAGAAATGTCTATGAATTGCAGTTGGTTTAATGTTAAATAACTAAGGGGATTGTCATGGATTTCAGTGTAGGAGGTCTGTATCTCTTGGTTGTACGTACAGCGTTGTCATCCTCAATATGAGGGTCACTAAAACAAACCATCCTCTGTCTCTCTTAACGAACTGGCCTAACTGTCTGTTACCTCACATTGTAACCTAGTTAACACTGAAGGTTTACTTCTATAACAATAGACTTTGGGCCTGTTTGTATAAGATCCCTAAAAGGACATTTAGACTTTAAACTCTCAGTGGAGATTTAAAAATAATAAAAAAAATACATATTTCCACACTTATGAGACTGGAATAATAATAAAATGGTGAAAATAATGATCATGCCCTTATCGTGACCTTTCTTTAGTGGAAGAGCTGTTTGAAAAGACTCCTGAAATGTCTGCCTGTCCGGTGACATCACCTAATTAGTTGATGGACCAATAAGAAAGCCAATTCCAAAAACTCTCTGCCAATGACAGCTACTTGTCAGTTTTCCCCCTCCACACTCAAACCACTCCCAGGCATTCGGCCTTGAAGTTGCACACGTGTGATTTACAATTCTGACAAGCCTTGTCAGTCTCTTGGTCCAGTCATGTTCCGTTTGTCCTAGTATGGATGAAGAACCCTTAGAGGGTTGGTTCGTGCTCTCTCGCTCGCTCTCTGTGTCTCCTTCTCTCTGTGTGTGCCTCTCTCTCTATGTGTCTCTCTCTCTCTTTCTCTCTCTCTCTCTCTGTCTCTCTGTCTCTGTCTCTGTCTCTCTCTCTCTCTGTGTCCCTCTCTCTCTGTCTCTCTCGCTGTCTCTCTCTCTCTCTCTGTGTCTCTCCCTCTGTGTGTCTCTCTCTCTGTGTCTCTCTCCCTCTGTGTGTCTCTCTCTCTCTCTGTCTCTCTCTCTGTCTCTGTCTCTGTCTCTCTCTCTGTCTCTGTCTCTCTCTCTGTCTCTGTCTCTGTCTCACTCTCTCTCTCTGATTTAGTCAGAGTATAAGGGGTTAGAATGAAAAGAGTGGAGTATAAAATATGTGAGATTGTGGTTTTAGCTAAAAAGCTGACATAGTGTTTTTCTCTCTCTGAGTACCAGCCTGTTGACATTCCTGGAGTGTACCAGCGTAGGTCTGCCCCCAGGGTGTTAGTGGTCTCTCGGGCTTCCACATTGACAAGGGAAACAGAAGGATGGCTTCAGAATGGCCAATCAGAGTGGCCAATAAGTTAGCAGGTAAGAGGCCGTTTAATACTCCTGGAGATTCCCCTCCCCTCCCCTCTCCCCTCCCCTCCCCTCCCCTCCCCCCTCCCCTCTCCCCTCCTCTCCTCCCCTCTCCTCTCCTCTCCCCTCCTCTCCTCTCCCCTCTCCTCTCCTCTCCTCTCCTCTCCTCTCCTCTTGTCTTATTCATCTGTCTGTATCTCTAAAGGCACCACTGGTTAAACATTCATAATAAAACAGTCCAAACTTCTCCCATTGATAGGAACTACAGGGATAGGAATGCCAAGATGGTTAAGAGTGACTACTCTTGATTGTAAAGGGCTCAATCATTCACCGTGTATTTGTTAGGGAGCACAAAGGGGCTCTCCTGGCTCTGAGGTCATCACGTATTAATTTGATTCCATCTGAGGGGTTCCGGAAATCACAAATTTGGGGGGGTGGAAAATACAAAATATCAATTTTATACCTCAGCTGCTCGCAGCAAAAGATCGTTCCGGTTGCCAATTCAGAAGTCCGACTTAGAGTCTGTCCAATCTGATAATTTAATGCCTTTTTCAGTTTTAGTGGAAAATACATCTGACCTACACAGATGAATGCTTCAACTTGTTACATTGTCTGCATCCCAAGTGTCTGTGTCTGTGTGTTTGTGTGTGCTTGCGTGCATCTCTGTGTGTGTGTGTGTGTGTGTGTGTTGTGTGTGTGCTTGCGTGCATCTCTGTGTATCTGTGTGTGTGTGTGTGTGTGTGTGTGTGTGTGTGTGTGTGTGTGTGTGTGTGTGTGTGTGTGTGTGTGTGTGTGTGTGTGTGTGTGTGTGTGTGTGTGTAAGTATGTTTGTGTTCGTGTGTGTGTGTTTGCGTGTGTGCTTGCGTGAATCTGTGTGTGTGTGTTTGCGTGTGTGCTTGCGTGCATCTGTGTGTGTGTGCTTGCGTGCATCTCTGTGTGTGTGTGTGTGTGGTCAAAGGGTAAATCATTTAAATAAATGACTAAATCAAGGGTAAAGATTGATGCTTGTAATTAAAGGCCTCCCTCAGTCAACAGTGTGACAGCTTTTACAGCTCCTCAGAGAGAGGGTTGTGAATCAACCCGAAGAGGTGCCTCGTCAAAACGCTTATGATAGGAATCTGGCACACTGTGTGTGTGTGTGTGTGTGTGTGTGTGTGTGTGTGTGTGTGTGTGTGTGTGTGTGTGTGTGTGTGTGTGTGTGTGTGTGTGTGTGTGTGTGTGTGTGTGTGTGTGTGTGTGTGTGTGTGTGACTGACTTTGGGCTGTATTATTAGCACAAGGGAAACAAACTGCAGAATTCACACATTCAATTACAACATGTAAAGATGGGAGTCTCTGTGTGAAACCTACTGATTACAACATGTCAAGATGGAAGTCTCTCTGTGTGATACCTACTGATTACAACATGTCAAGATGGAAGTCTCTCTGTGTGATACCTACTGATTACAACATGTAAAGATGGGAGTCTCTGTGTGAAACCTACTGATTACAACATGTCAAGATGGAAGTCTCTCTGTGTGAAACCTACTGATTACAACATGTCAAGATGGAAGTCTCTCTGTGTGATACCTACTGATTACAACATGTCAAGATGGAAGTCTCTGTGTGATACCTACTGATTACAACATGTAAAGATGGGAGTCTCTGTGTGAAACCTACTGATTACAACATGTCAAGATGGAAGTCTCTCTGTGTGAAACCTACTTATTACAACATGTCAAGATGGAAGTCTCTCTGTGTGATACCTACTGATTACAACATGTAAAGATGGGAGTCTCTGTGTGAAACCTACTGATTACAACATGTCAAGATGGAAGTCTCTCTGTGTGAAACCTACTGATTACAACATGTCAAGATGGAAGTCTCTCTGTGTGATACCTACTGATTACAACATGTCAAGATGGAAGTCTCTCTGTGCGATACCTACTGATTACAACATGTAAAGATGGGAGTCTCTGTGTGAAACCTACTGATTACAACATGTAAAGATGGGAGTCTCTGTGTGAAACCTACTGATTACAACATGTCAAGATGGAAGTCTCTCTGTGTGATACCTACTGATTACAACATGTCAAGATGGAAGTCTCTCTGTGTGAAACCTACTGATTACAACATGTAAATGATGGAAGTCTCTCTGTGTGAAACCTACTGATTACAACATGTCAAGATGGAAGTCTCTCTGTGTGATACCTACTGATTACAACATGTCAAGATGGAAGTCTCTCTGTGTGAAACCTACTGATTACAACATGTCAAGATGGAAGTCTCTCTGTGTGATACCTACTGATTACAACATGTAAAGATGGGAGTCTCTCTGTGTGATACCTACTGATTACAACATGTCAAGATGGGAGTCTCTCTGTATGATACCTATTGATTACAATCTCACAGCTACCAGTAGCACTATATTAGTCCCAAATGGTATACTGGTGTGGGTAGGTGGGTGATTATCGTCCAATTGGATTTGAAGTTGAATGAGGACTTGGATATTTCCCGCCCACGTTATGTTGACATTGTCTGTCTGACTGGCAGAATGGAGTCCCCAACGTGCCCGTTGTCATAGTCACACAGAGTTGATGTTCATATTGAACAGAAACCTTGTTGTTGTTTTCCTAAATAATTCAACAATGAGCAAACAGTGATGTCCTGTCAGCTCCTCTCTCTCTCTCTCTCTCTCTCTCTCTCAGAGATATTAGACTATAAAGGGAGTAGGCTTCTATTTGGGACGCAGCTCAAGTAAACGAGGAAAATCGAAGGCTACATTCTAGATTTAAATAGACATCCCATAAGTCCACTCAAGGGGAAATCAAAACAGTTGATTAGTGATGCATTTAAAAAGTGCACGTCCTCATTTAAAGCGAATCCACTTCGCCTAATTAATTATTTGGCCCCCTTCACTCAACCATGTCAATTATTTTGTTGTAAAACACAAACGAGTCAATGTCAAAAGGCAACAGTGATCTCCAATCCCTTCCTTATTGCTGCATGATTAACATCCAATGCTCTCTGTGGATTCTACATTGGTAGCCGAATGCATGTTTCAATTCAGCATTGGGGATAACTCTGCACAGACAGCCTCAAAACAGTGTCTTCCACCACCAAGACCCACACAGACTGAGAACATCTCATCACTGAAGCCAAGGCTTTGAATAAGATACTAGCATCATCACAGCGGGATATACATTTTTTATTTAATTTATTTTAATTTAACTAGGCAAGTCAGTAAGGGCGGCAGGCTAGTGGTTAGAACCAGGTAACCTAGTGGTTAGAGCCAGGTAACCTAGTGGTTAGAGCAGGTAACCTAGTGGTTAGAGCCAGGTAACCTAGTGGTTAGAGCCAGGTAACCTAGTGGTTAGAGCCAGATAACCTAGTGGTTAGAGCCAGGTAACCTAGTGGTTAGAGCCAGGTAACCTTTTGGTTAGAACCAGGTAGCCTAGTGGTTAGACCCAGGTAACCTAGTGGTTAGAGCCAGGTAACCTAGTGGTTAGAGCCAGGTAACCTAGTGGTTAGAGCCAGGTAACCTAGTGGTTAGAGCAGGTAACCTAGTGGTTAGAACAGGTAACCTAGTGGTTAGAACCAGGTAACCTAGTGGTTAGAGCAGGTAACCTAGTGGTTAGAACCAGGTAACCTAGTGGTTAGAACCAGGTAACCTAGTGGTTAGAACCAGGTAACCTAGTGGTTAGAGCAGGTAACCTAGTGGTTAGAACCAGGTAGCCTAGTGGTTAGAGCCAGATAACCTAGTGGTTAGAGCCAGGTAACCTAGTGGTTAGAGCCAGGTAACCTAGTGGTTAGAGCCAGGTAGCCTAGTGGTTAGAACCAGGTAACCTAGTGGTTAGAGCAGGTAACCTAGTGGTTAGAGCCAGGTAACCTAGTGGTTAGAGCCATGTAACCTAGTGGTTAGAGCCAGGTAACCTAGTGGTTAGAGCCAGGTAACCTCGTGGTTAGAGCCAGGTAACCTAGTGGTTAGAGCCAGGTAACCTAGTGGTTAGAGCCAGGTAACCTAGTGGTTAGAGCCAGGTAACCTAGTGGTTAGAACCAGGTAACCTAGTGGTTAGAGCCAGGTAGCCTCGTGGTTAGAACCAGGTAACCTAGTGGCTAGAACCAGGTAGCCTCATGGTTAGAGCCAGGTAGCCTAGTGGTTAGAACCAGGTAGCCTAGTGGTTAGAGCCAGGTAACCTAGTGGTTAGAGCCAGGTAACCTAGTGGTTAGAACCAGGTAGCCTAGTGGTTAGAACCAGGTAACCTAGTGGTTAGAACCAGGTAACCTAGTGGTTAGAACCAGGTAGCCTAGTGGTTAGAGCCAGGTAACCTAGTGGTTAGAACCAGGTAGCCTAGTGGTTAGAGCCAGGTAACCTAGTGGTTAGAGCCAGGTACAGGTGCATCTACAGTGGTACATCTACAATGGTACATATATAATGGTACATCTACAGTGGTACATCTACAGTGGTACATCTACGGTGGTACATCTACAGTCGTACACCTACAGTGGTACATATACAGTGTTACATCTTCAGTGGTACATCTACAGTGGTACATCTACAGTGGTACATCTACAGTGGTACATCTACAATGGTACATCTACAGTGGTACATCTACAGTGGTACATCTACAGTGGTACATATACAGTGTTACATCTACAATGGTACATCTACAGTGGTACATCTACAATGGTACATCTATAATGGTACATCTACAGTGGTACATATACAGTGTTACATCTACAGTGGTACATCTACAGTGATACATCTACAATGGTACATCTTCAGTGGTACATCTACAATGGTACATATACAGTGGTACATCTACAATGGTACATATATAATGATACATATACAGTGGTACATCTACAGTGGTACATCTACAGTGGTACATCTACATTGGTACATATACAGTGGTACATCTACAGTGGTACATATACAGTGGTACATCTACATTTGTACATATACAGTGGTACATCTACAGTGGTACATATACAGTGGTACATCTACAGTGGTACATCTACAGTGGTACATCTACAATGGTACATATACAGTGGTACATCTACAATGGTACATATATAATGATACATCTACAGTGGTACATCTACAGTGGTACATCTACAATGGTACATATACAGTGGTACATCTACAATGGTACATCTACAGTGGTACATCTACAGTGGTACATCTACCGTGGTACATCTACAGTGGTACATCTACAGTGGTACATCTACAGTGGTACATCTACAGTGGTACATCTACAGTGGTACATCTACAGTGGTACATCTACAGTGGTACATATACAGTGGTACATATACAGTGGTACATCTACAGTGGTACATCTACAGTGGTACATCTACAGTGGTACATATACAGTGGTACATCTACAGTGGTACATCTACAGTGGTACATCTACAGTGGTACATCTATAATGGTACATATACAGTGGTACATCTACAGTGGTACATCTACCGTGGTACATCTACATTGGTACATCTACAGTGGTACATCTACAGTGGTACATCTACAGTGGTACATCTACCGTGGTACATCTACAGTGCAGGTGGGAGCACTACAGGTTCAGGATTGTGTCAGAAATATTTTGCTATTTTCACTTCCTG
This sequence comes from Oncorhynchus masou masou, assembly GCF_036934945.1. Classification (NCBI taxonomy): domain Eukaryota; kingdom Metazoa; phylum Chordata; class Actinopteri; order Salmoniformes; family Salmonidae; genus Oncorhynchus; species Oncorhynchus masou. The sequence continues at coordinate 14,680 of NW_027011397.1, read as the reverse complement.
GTGTTGCCTCCGAAAGGGCTGGGTTTTGATGAATTAACAAGTTGTGTGTGTTTGTTGAAGGCTGGGCCCCTCACTGGCCAATCAGAACGTGCTCCATGGCGAAATATGTGTTTGTTTCAAGTTGTGTATTTACGGTCTTTTCATGTGTTACCTTGGACTCAACTCCAATTTCATTGTTAGTCCCGTTATAGATTCTTAAATGGTTTACAGAAACGAAATAACGAAATGGAGACAGATGAATCTGTGCTAAATATGTTAACTGTCCACATTGTTCTACGTATTTGAATGGCTTCAATATCATTCACACTGATATAGGGGCTAGGCCTACTAGCAATGACATTATGGCTGAGCATGGACATACCGACCATTCATTATTGATGAGGCTGTGGTAGATTAATTTCCTGTATTACCAAATGAGGAGAGTTACAAACCACACACCAGTCAGAGTTATACTTAAACTTCACCTTTAATAATAATGAAGCTTTTGCAATAGCATTTTGACTTTCAACAGTTCACTATCTCTAATGAAAAGTTGAGAGTGTCAACATAATGGCAACTGAGATCTTTTATAGCAAAGAACCACCCCTCTCAACTTACATGACAAACCACAGATCTCAGGAACTCTTCACAAAGGGCCTTTACTTGAGAAAGGAGTATCCCATAGCCAGATAGCATTAACTATAAATTATCATTCAGACAAGGTTCTATTCTCGTTCCTGGTACTTCATAGTACCAAAACATTACCTCATCCAAGGCATATATCCATTGTCAACTTTAGATACTCCCATCTCAAATACACCCCACTCCTGGACAAGCTCACTGAGGGGAGTGAGCCTCTAGGTCATATACTAGGTCAAGATAAGTGCAACATCAGAGGGGACATTCAATGGTTCCAGACACTGCCATACTCCTCCACCCAACTGGAAAAGGATGGAGTGACTGGCATACAGACATTGTGGAGACAATTAATTGGTTCTCCATTATTAATCACGCCATCCCTTCACATGGTTTAAGAATAGGTAAAGACACATTCACATAAGAAGACAATGTTCCATTGTGTCCTCCTGCCCTTCTGATATTCTGCATAGCACCAGATGGTTTAACACACATATGTCAGAGTCAAGGCCCGCGGGCCACATCCGGCCCGCGAGAAGGTTTTTTACGGCCCCTGGGATGATCTTGATTTATTATTAGAACCGGCCCGCAGACCGCAGCAAGCCGGCAGCCCGCAGATCTTTTACACGCCCAATACTACATTTCCCACAATGCAACGGTGACGCACCGAGCAGTAGGCTGCTTCATTTCAATATTTATTGGCACAGCAGTCGTCAGCATCACAGTAAAATTAACTTTCAGATACCCCATCAAAATGGCAAAACGGAAGGTGGACACTGAGAACCGGGGGTTTCAAACAAGGTGGGAGTCGGAGTATATGTTCACGGAGGTAGCTGGAAAACCTGTGTGTCTTCTGTGTGGAGAAAGTGTGGCGGTACTGAAAGAGTATAATCTGAGACGACATTATGAAACGAAACACGCGGACAAAAACAAGAATATGGACATGGAACAAAGGCTACAAAAGGCAGAGGAATTAAAACGAGGCCTCAAATCTCGACAGGCTCTGTTCAAAAAAGCCAAATCACAAGGCCAGGCTGCTGTCAAGGCCAGTTTTATTTTGGCAGAAGAGATCGCTAAATCAGCCCGGCCATTTACGGAGGGGGATTTCATCAAAAACTGCATGATTAAAGTTTGTGACGAAGTTTGCCCAGAAAAAAGGCAACTCTTTTTAAATGTGAGTCTGAGCAGAAACACCATTGCCGAGAGAGTAGACCAGTTGTCCATCAATCTAAAAGAGCAGCTTGTGAAAAAGGGAAAAGATTTCATTGCATATTCCTTGGCTGTGGATGAGAGCACCGACATTTCTGACATTGCCCAGTTGTCAATTTTCATCCATGGAGTGGACTCCAGCCTAAGCGTGACAGAGGAGTTTTTGGCTTTACGTCCTATGCATGGCACAACTACGGGGCATGATTTGTATGAAGAGGTGTCAAGATGTGTAAATGAGATGGAGCTGCCTTGGGAAAACTCGTGGGTTTGACAACCGACGGAGCACCTGCGATGTGTGGACACAGGAGCGGACTGGTGGCGAAGATACGGGAAAAGATGCAAGAGGAAAACGCGACAGGTGAGCTGACAGCTTATCATTGTATCATACACCAGGAAGCGTTGTGCGGTAAAGCCTTGAAAATGGAGCATGTAATGAGCATCATCACGCGCACAGTTAACTTTATCAGAGCCAAAGGTTTGAATCACCGCCAGTTCAAGGCATTTCTGACGGAGTTAGAAACGGAGCATGGTGATTTGCCTTATCACACAGAGGTGCGATGGCTAAGCCAGGAAAGGTGCTTCAAAGATGTTTCGAGCTTCGTGAGGAGATTTGTCTGTTCTTGGACAGCAAAGGGAAAGACACAACACAACTCCGAGACGAAATGTTTCTGTGTGAAATGGCTTTTCTGTGTGACATTACGAGTCATCTGAATGCAATGAACTTGCAGCTGCAGGGTCGGGATCATGTCATCTCTGATATGTACAGTACAGTGAAGGCATTTAAAACCAAACTGACTCTGTGGGAGACGCAGATGCGGAAAGAAAATTTGAGCCACTTTCCCAGCTGCCAGACCATGAAAGAGAAGCTCTCTACCAGTGCGTTCCCGAGCGCACAGTTGGCTGATAAAATAGGTATGCTTGCCGCTGACTTTCGACGCCGATTTGCTGACACAAAAAAGCAGGTTGGAACTGCTCGGTAACCCATTTGCTGTTGACGTGGAAAGCTCACCACCAAACCTCCAAATGGAGTTGATTGACCTCCAATGCAATGATGCACTGAGGGCAAAATATGCGGCAGTGGGTGCTGCGGAGTTCGCCCGCTTCCCCCGACACAATGCCCCAGCTGCGCATCCAGGCTGCTCAAACGTTGTCTATGTTTGGCAGCACATACCTGTGTGAACAACTTTTTTCTTTGATGAACCTGAACAAAACATCACACAGAAGTCGACTTACTGCTGAACACCTCCACTCAATTCTGAGGATTTCCTCAGCTCAGAGCCTTACTCCGAACATTGATGAACTTGTGGAAAAGATGGGACACCACCAAGTATCACCTCAACCTCAAACAAGTGAACATTACTGTGCAATCACATATTTAGAGTTTTTACTCAGTTCAAGTTTAAAAAAGTTAAAGTTTAACATTTGTTTTCACTGCATGTTACTTCTCCTTAAACAAAGTGTTGTTTTTGATTAATAGATTTTTGCACTTTATTTTATTGTATTTCAATCCAATTATATTTTTAAAAATATTTCAGTTGAGTGGATGATAGAAAATTGCTATTATTGTTTTTTTCTTTGAAGTAAATTTAGCCCACTTTTGCTAAAATAGAAAATATAGGCTACTGATGGTGCCTTGAATACCGGTTTCTTTCATTTAATGTTCATGTTATGGGGATTTTTATATAAAGGAAATTTGTCTTTTGTGTCTGTTGAAAATTAAAGATTACTGACAGAGCCATAAGAAAATATTGCTTTATTTATCTGATCATATTGGAATATATTTGTTAGGTTTTCAGTAGGTTCAATTAGGTTCACTAGACTATATGCGTCATTTAAAAAATTTTCAATGAACATTCGAACAGTCCGGCCCTCGGCTTGTAGCTAAATTTTTTATTTGGCCCTCCGTCCATTTGACTTTGACACCCCTGGTTTAACAGATACATTCACATATGACGACAAGTCTGACCTCTGCCCTCTCTGGGCCCCAAGTGACTGAGTCCTAGCTGAGAAGGGATAAGTGTAAACTGCCAACCCTATTGTCCAGAGTGAAACATTCTAATGACAAGTATCTCACATAAGCATATTATGCAAATAAAACATTATATATGTTACTCAACTAATTCTGATTCATCCACCACAAGGTCTAAAAAAGACAATGTGTAACTAATCAAATTCTAAACAAAACAACTTGGTTTAAATAGGCTCTGTCATACTTACAGGCACCATCATTTCTCTCATGTAATATTAAAACCACTCAGACTATAGAGGGATTTACACACATCCAAACTTTTCACAGGCGCTGGACAAAGATCCAATATAAAGGACAAAGATCCAATATAAAGGACAAAGATCCAATATAAAGGACAAAGATCCAATATAAAGGACAAATATCCAATATAAAGGACAAAGATCCAATATAAAGGACAAAGATCCAATATAAAGGACAAAGATCCAGTATAAAGGGCAAAGATCCAATATAAAGATAAAGGGAGTATGTCCACTCACCTTTATTTAACCAGGTAGGCTAGTTGAGAACATGTTCTCATTGACTATTGCGACCTGCCCAAGATAAAGCAAAGCAGTTCGACACATACAACAACACAGTGTTACACATGGAATATAAAGAATAAGAGCCAATATAAAGGACAAAGATCCAATATAAGGACAAAGATCCAATATAAAGGACAAAGATCCAATATAAAGGACAAATATCCAATATAAAGGTCAAAGATCCAATATAAAGGACAAAGATCCAATATAAAGGACAAAGATCCAGTATAAAGGGCAAAGATCCAATATAAAGATAAAGGGAGTATGTCCACTCACCTTTATTTAACCAGGTAGGCTTGTTGAGAACATGTTCTCATTGACTATTGCGACCTGCCCAAGATAAAGCAAAGCAGTTCGACACATACAACAACACAGTGTTACACATGGAATATAAAGAATAAGAGCCAATATAAAGGACAAAGATCCAATATAAGGACAAAGATCCAATATAAAGGACAAAGATCCAATATAAGGACAAAGATCCAATATAAAGGACAAAGATCCAATATAAAGATAAAGGGAGTATGTCCACTCACCGTTATACTGCTCCTCAATAGGCCTATGATTTATGGACATAATCAGAACCATCTTACAGGTCAGATCACATTCACACATCTCTAGACGTGTTAATGCAAAGCTTGGCACGGATGTTGTCACCATAATACCGGGAAGGTGAATCATTCAAAGTTTAGTTGTAATAAAATGTAACAAAAAAACAAGCATTGTGGTGATAGTGTGATGGTTTGGGGAGGCTTTGCTGCCTCAGGACCTGGACGACTTGCCTTAATAGAAGGAACCATGAATTCTGCTCTGTATCAGAGAATTCTACAGGAGGATGTCAGGCCATCTGTCTGTGAGCTGAAGCTGAACCGCAGTTGGGTCATGCAGGAAGGCAATGATCCAAAACACACAATCAAGTCAACATGAAAATGGCTTAAATAAATAAATAAATGAAGTTTTGGAATGGCCTAGTCAAAGTCCAGACCTGATCCCAATTGAGATGTTGTTGCAGGACTTGAAATGAACAGTTCATGCTTGAAAACCCACAAATGTCACTGAGTTACAGCAGTTCTGTATGGAAGAGTTGGCCAAAATCCCTCCACAATGACGTGAGAGACTGATCAACAACTACAGGAAGTGTTTGGCTGGAGTCATTGCAGCTGAAGGTGGACTGGTCAACAACTACAGGAAGTGTTTGGTTGGAGTCATTGCAGCTAAAGGTGGACTGATCAACAACTACAGGAAGTGTTTGGTTGGAGTCGTTGCAGCTGAAGGTGGACTGATCAACAACTACAGGAAGTGTTTGGTTGGAGTCGTTGCAGCTAAAGGTGGACTGATCAACAACTACAGGAAGTGTTTGGTTGGAGTCATTGCAGCTGAAGGTGGACTGATCAACAACTACAGGAAGTGTTTGGTTGGAGTCGTTGCAGCTAAAGGTGGACTGATCAACAACTACAGGAAGTGTTTGGTTGGAGTTGTTGCAGCTGAAGGTGGACTGATCAACAACTACAGGAAGTGTTTGGTTGGAGTCGTTGCAGCTGAAGGTGGACTCATCAACAACTACAGGAAGTGTTTGGTTGGAGTCATTGCAGCTAAAGGTGGACTGATCAACAACTACAGGAAGTGTTTGGTTGGAGTCGTTGCAGCTGAAGGTGGACTGATCAACAACTACAGGAAGTGTTTGGCTGGAGTCATTGCAGCTGAAGGTGGACTCATCAACAACTACAGGAAGTGTTTGGTTGGAGTCATTGCAGCTAAAGGTGGACTGATCAACAACTACAGGAAGTGTTTGGTTGGAGTCGTTGCAGCTGAAGGTGGACTGATCAACAACTACAGGAAGTGTTTGGCTGGAGTCATTGCAGCTGAAGGTGGACTCATCAACAACTACAGGAAGTGTTTGGTTGGAGTCGTTGCAGCTGAAGGTGGACTGATCAACAACTACAGGAAGTGTTTGGTTGGAGTTGTTGCAGCTGAAGGTGGACTGATCAACAACTACACAAAGTGTTTGGTTGGAGTCGTTGCAGCTGAAGGTGGACTGATCAACAACTACAGGAAGTGTTTGGTTGGAGTCGTTGCAGCTGAAGGTGGACTGATCAACAACTACAGGAAGTGTTTGGTTGGAGTCGTTGCAGCTGAAGGTGGACTGATCAACAACTACAGGAAGTGTTTGGCTGGAGTCATTGCAGCTGAAGGTGGACTGATCAACAACTACAGGAAGTGTTTGGTTGGAGTCATTGCAGCTGAAGGTGGACTGGTCAACAACTAAAGGAAGTGTTTCGTTGGAGTCATTGCAGCTAAAGGTGGACTGATCAACAACTACAGGAAGTGTTTGGTTGGAGTCGTTGCAGCTGAAGGTGGACTGATCAACAACTACAGGAAGTGTTTGGTTGGAGTTGTTGCAGCTGAAGGTGGACTGATCAACAACTACAGGAAGTGTTTGGTTGGAGTCGTTGCAGCTGAAGGTGGACTGATCAACAACTACAGGAAGTGTTTGGTTGGAGTCGTTGCAGCTGAAGGTGGACTGATCAACAACTACAGTAAGGGATTTCACCCCCGTAGTGGACAAAAATGAATGGCAAGTTATTGGCATAGGACAAACCATGTACACATTGGCCAATACCACCCAAAGCGGCGTTGATTCATGCAAAGTTTACTTCTATTGCCATATGGGTATTGCCAGTTGTAATACTTCAAAAATCCAACAGGTGGCGATTGCACTCCACCATGGTTTTTCATATTGGTATTGGACTCCAAGTCAACATCCAAAAGCCAAATTTTGAAAAAACGAATTTTTTGAAAAAAAATGTATCACCCCTTAAAAAAGTGCTTTCTGACCCGCTTTTTCGAAATTCTTTCGCTTTTTTTTGACAATTACACATGTATAAGAACTGTATGAAAATACTTTTGTCCAATTTTATTATCATAATTTTTAAAAAAATTTTTTTACTTGGCATATTGCATATGTTTTGTCCATTTGCAATATGATTTCATAGGAAGTCAGAAGTCAAAAGTCAAAAATTATAAAATTTCATAAAAACTTCACACACCCCTAAAAAAGTGCTAAAAAATTTTTTCGCATTTTGTGTCAGTTACACACGTATAAGAACTGTATCAACATACTTTAGTCATATTTTATTATCATAATTTTTTTTTTTTTTTTACTTGCGCATATTGCATGTGTTTTGTCCATCTGCAATATGATTTCATAGGAAGTCAGAAGTCAAAAGTCAAAAATTATTACATTTCATAAAAAACTTCACACACCCCTAAAAAAGTGCTTGGACCGTTTTTCGAAAAATTTTCGAATTTTGTGTCAGTTACACAAGTATAAGAACTGTATCAACATACTTTAGTCATATTTTATTATCATAATGTTTTTTTTTTTTGCTTGTGCATAAGGCATATGTTTTGTGGGGCCAAATGTCATAAGAAATTTGACATGCTCAAAAATCCTTCAGAAATGCAAAATTGACTGGCCTGATGAACTCGGGATGGCCGGGCAGTGATTGTTGTTCCTTTCAATCACTCGTGGTGTTGATTTCATCATGTCCATTTGTTTATGTTTTCTCACTTTTGCAAAGTCACTGTGCATTTGCCATATGGTTAACTGGGCAGTCACCATCACCAATTTGTCATGCCATAAAAATCATGCAGGAATGCCAAATTGACTGGCCCGATGACTCGGGATGTCTTGGCAGTGATTTTGGTACCTCTCCATCGCTCGTTTGGGTTGATTTCAGAATGTCGCTTTTGGTGATGGTACCTCACTGTTAAAACATATTGCAAATGTTCCTTACTTTTGCAAAGTCACTGAAAATTTGTGCAGGAATGCCAAATTGACTGGCCCGATGAACTCGGGATGGCTTGGCAGTGATTCTGGTACCTCTCCATCACTCGTTAGGGTTGATTCCAGAATGTCCATTTGGTGATTTTTCTCACTCTTTCAAAGTCACTGTGCATTTGCCATATGGTTAACTGGGCAGTCACCATTACCAATTTGTCATGCCATAAAAATCATGCAGGAATGCCAAATTGACTGGCCCGATGACCTCGGGATGTCTGGGCAGTGATACTGGTACCTCTCCATCTCTCGTTTGGGTTGATTTCAGAATGTCGCTTTTGGTGATGGTACCTCACCGCTTAAACATATTGCTAATGGACAAGAGTCACCTGCAAGTCACTGTCCATCAGTCAATTTGATATCATTCAAAGCTAACTATTGGAGGCACTGTCAGTCTCTACGCACCCCAATGATACGTCCCTCCATCCATGTTGTGTATCTGTGTGATTTAGTTTTCCTTTGAATTTTTATGGGAAAAATGACTGATTTACAGTTCATGGGGGTTGCCTAATCATATATATGAAGTTTTGGAAAGATCTGATATTTTTAACCCTCCAAACAGCCCATGAGACACCAATTATGGCACTTCCGGTTGGCACAGGAAGCTGTAACTCAACATACATCCTCATTGGGCTATTCCATTAGAGAATCCTGAGTTTTAAGTCTTTACCATTAAAACTGACTGATTTACACAGGGTTCAATGCACTATGTCCATCAAATTGCAGGCAGTGTATGGGTATACACTTTTAGGGCGATTTGGACCACTTCCGGTTGGTCCAGGAAGCTTAGAATCGACACAGGTAGACCTTATAGTGGTCTGATGGACTGGTACCAAAGACAGGTTCATACAACATTCATAACCCATATAGACTCCAGGTTGTATTTAGTGGAGCAGCCAATATATTCCTATGGGGAGAGAAGTCAATGAACACTGTTTTTATGTAAACACCTTCTTTTGACTGTGAAGGGTTAATGTCACACGGTCAAGGATAGGCTTGGACAGATCAGGAGGACCTTAGGAACAGTCCTGTGGTTGAATTGTCTTTCTAAACCTAACGGTTCCGCCGCTGTCACCCAAAATCAAATGACGTACTGGTGAAGGCTTCATATTGGGCCTATTTTTCTCATGGTCGCCGCGCTCAGACCGAGCTGAAGCAGCTACGGTCAAGCGGGGCACCTCGTTGGACTCGGCATAGTCTGGACACTATGGTGATGCCATTGTTTGTGTTGATTTCAGAATGTCCATTTGGTCATGTTTTCTCACTTTTGCAAAGTCACTGTGCATTTGCCATATGGTTAACTGGGCAGTCACCATCACCAATTTGTCATGCCATAAAAATCATGCAGGAATGCCAAATTGACTGGCCCGATGACCTCAGGATGGCTGGGCAGTGATTTTGGTACCTCTCCATCGCTCGTTTGGGTTGATTTCAGAATGTCGCTTTTGGTGATGGTACCTCACTGTTAAAACATATTGCAAATGTTCCTTACTTTTGCAAAGTCACTGAAAATTTTTGCAGGAATGCCAAATTGACTGGCCCGATGACCTCGGGATGGCTGGGCAGTGATACTGGTACCTCTCCATGGCTCGTTTGGGTTGATTTCAGAATGTCGCTTTTGGTGATGGTACCTCACTGTTAAAACATATTGCAAATGTTCCTTACTTTTGCAAAGTCACTGAAAATTTGTGCAGGAATGCCAAATTGACTGGCCCGATGAACTCGGGATGGCTTGGCAGTGATTCTGGTACCTCTCCATCACTCGTTAGGGTTGATTTCAGAATGTCCATTTGGTCATGTTTTCTCACTTTTGCAAAGTCACTGTGCATTTGCCATATGGTTAACTGGGCAGTCACCATCACCAATTTGTCATGCCATAAAAATCATGCAGGAATGCCAAATTGACTGGCCCGATGACTCATAGGGATGTCTGGGCAGTGATACTGGTACCTCTCCATCGCTCGTTTGGGTTGATTTCAGAATGTCGCTTTTGGTGATGGTACCTCACTGTTAAAACATATTGCAAATGTTCCTTACTTTTGCAAAGTCACTGAAAATTTGTGCAGGAATGCCAAATTGACTGGCCCGATGAACTCGGGATGGCTTGGCAGTGATTCTGGTACCTCTCCATCACTCGTTAGGGTTGATTCCAGAATGTCCATTTGGTGATTTTTCTCACTCTTTCAAAGTCACTGTGCATTTGCCATATGGTTAACTGGGCAGTCACCATTACCAATTTGTCATGCCATAAAAATCATGCAGGAATGCCAAATTGACTGGCCCGATGACATAGGGATGTCTGGGCAGTGATACTGGTACCTCTCCATCGCTCGTTTGGGTTGATTTCAGAATGTCGCTTTTGGTGATGGTACCTCACCGCTTAAACATATTGCTAATGGACAAGAGTCACCTGCAAGTCACCGTCCATCAGTCAATTTGATATCATTCTGACACCAAACTGATACAAACTGACACCAAACCCACTTTTCCCAACTCATTTAGGAGCCAAGTATAACATACTTCAGAGCTGGCCCAAAATTCACAAGGCCTTCGGTACAAAACATTAAAAAACCATAAAACACATAGTTACTTTCTAGCTGCGGGGCCAGTTCGGACATTATGTAGTCCTATGTGAGGCGACCCCGAATCCCGAGTTTCGGCTCGATAGGTCATTTGGTGTCCGAGTAAAAGCCTAATTGGTGCTGAAAATCCACTTTTTCCATGCCTTGCTACGGGGTCCTTGAATGAGCTATCGGACCGAGATGTTGGGTTCTGTCTCTATGGGCCGAGACGGTCACAATGCACCTAGTCTTGTGTCTCTGGGACATTTCTAAATGTCGCCATTTTCGTAATGGTCAAAATGAATTGAAGTCATTGCAAATGTTCGACGCTGTTTCTCGGTCCGAGAACATTCTAGAGCGCCGTAACTCACCACGCACTATCTACCTGAGGTCTAGAACAGGATTCTAAAGTTTCGGAACTCTAGGTCTGACGGTTCTTTTTTAGCTCGAACAAAGCTAACTATTGGAGGCACTGTCAGTCTCTACACACCCCAATACGTCCCTCCATCCAAGTTGTGTATCTGTGTGATTTATTTTTCCTTTGAATTTTTATGGGAAAAATGACTGATTTACAGTTCATGGGGGTTGTCTAATCACACATATGAAGTTTTGGACAGATCTGATTTTTTTAACCCTTCCAAACAGCCCCTGAGACACCAATTATGGCACTTCCGGTTGGCACAGGAAGCTATAAATACACACATGTCTTGACTGACATAGAAACCTAGGGAATCCTGAGTTTTAAGTCTTTAAGTTGAGAATTGACTGATCTACACAGGGTTGAATAATGCAGAGGCCTCGGCACCTTTCGAGGTGATGTACATCCAAATACCTTTTGGGTCAATTTAACCACTTCCGGTTGCTCCAGGAAGCTTAGAATCGACACAGGTAGACCTCATAGTGGTCTGATGGAATGTCATAGAAGACAGGTTCATACAGCATTCATAACCCATATAGACTCCAGGTTGTATTTAGGGGAGCAGGCAATGTATTCCTATGGGGAGAGAAGTCAATGCACACTGTTTTTTTGTAAACACCTTCTTTTAACTGTGAAAGGTTAATGCCACACAGTCAAGGTTAGGCTTGCACAGATTGGGAGGACCTTAGGAACAGTCCTGTGTTTGAATTGTCCTTCTAAACCTAACGGTTCCGCCGCTGTCACCCAAAATCCAATGACATTGTGGTGCAGGCATCATTGTGGGCCTATTTTTCTCATGGTCGCTGCGCTCAGACCGAGCGAGCTACGGTCAAGAGGGGCACCTCGTTGGACTCGGCACGGCCTTGGGATTATGTTTATGCCATTGCCTGCTCTCTGTGTCTTTAAACACCACGCTTTGTCACTCCATCCTTGCTGTGTGTGTGTGTGAGAGCTTTTCTTTGACATCTGTTGGGAAAAATGACTGATTTACAGTTCATGGGGGTTGTCTAATCACACATATGAAGTTTTGGACAGATCTGATTTTTTTAACCCTTCCAAACAGCCCCTGAGTCACCAATTATGGCACTTCCGGTTGGCACAGGAAGCTATAAATACACACATGTCTTGACTGACATAGAAACCTAGGGAATCCTGAGTTTTAAGTCTTTAAGTTGAGAATTGACTGATCTACACAGGGTTGAATAATGCAGAGGCCTCGGCACCTTTCGAGGTGATGTACATCCAAATACCTTTTGGGTCAATTTAACCACTTCCGGTTGCTCCAGGAAGCTTAGAATCGACACAGGTAGACCTCATAGTGGTCTGATGGAATGTCATAGAAGACAGGTTCATACAGCATTCATAACCCATAAAGACCCCAGGTTGTATTTAGGGAGCAGGCAATGTATTCCTATGGGGAGAAGTCAATGCACACTGTTTTTATGTAAACACCTTCTTTTTAACTGTGAAAGGTTAATGCCACACAGTCAAGGTTAGGCTTGCACAGATCGGGAGGACCTTAGGAACAGTCCTGTGTTTGAATTGTCCTTCTAAACCTAACGGTTCCGCCGCTGTCACCCAAAATCAAATGACATTGTGGTGCAGGCTTCATTGTGGGCCTATTTTTCTCATGGTCGCTGCGCTCAGACCGAGTGAGCTACGGTCAAGCCGGGGCACCTCGTTGGACTCGGCCCTGCCTTGGGATTATGTTTATGCCATTGCCTGCTCTCTGTGTCTTTAAACACCACGCTTTGTCACTCCATCCTTGCTGTGTGTGTGTGTGTGAGCTTTTCTTTGACATCTGTGGGAAAAAATGACTGATTTACAGTTCATGGGGGTTGTCTAATCACACATATGAAGTTTTGGACAGATCTGATTGTTTTAACCCTTCCAAATAGCCCTGAGACACCAATTATGGCACTTCCGGTTGGCACAGGAAGCTATAAATAAACTCATCCTCATTGGGGTATGCCTTTACAGAATCCTGAGTTTTAAGTCTTTACGTTAAGAACTGAGTTATTTACGGAGGGTTTAGTGAGTGTGTGTTATTTCAGAAAATCATAGAAAATCACAGAAATGTCGCAGAGCTCCGCAGCACATTTTAAAAATACTCGTATGAACACCCTGCAACTGGATCTGTAACCGTTGAAAAAAAAAAAAAAAAACACCTATATCTGAACATCACGATCTGGTCAACGACGATTTCTCGTAAATGACGATAGATAAATGGCCGATTTTTTTTATTGACACCGGAGGCTCCTTGACTTTGACGTGAAGTGAAAAATCTTTTCTCTATTTTCATTTTGGACCTTTAATCCCAGAAATATGGCCATAACTCAAAACCGTTGAGGCCTAGACGCCATCTTGTTCGGGGCCATCTTCCCATAATGCCAAACCTACGCTCACCAAGTTTTACGGCTTCGAAATATTTTCGGTTTCCGAGATATGGCACGTCGTGATTCGGGATGTTTTGTCCAATAGCAATATGATTGCTTATGCCTCTTGTGGGATATTCCGGCATTGCGCAAAAATGGGCTAAAATTTGTTTATTTTATTAAACGAAAACCGAATGTCCGACAAAGTTCATTTGATGACTTCCGGTAGGTCTGGCCCTACCGCTCGCCCGACGCCGTCCCCGAATTTCTAAAATGTTTTCGGACGTCTAGTAAGGGACCGTACACTTCCAATAGGGACTTTCTCACTAACCATACGGTGATTGTCGAAATGTTCCCTTAAGGTATGGAAGTGTTTGGTTGGAGTCGTTGCAGCTGAAGGTGGACTGATCAACAACTACAGGAAGTGTTTGGTTGGAGTCGTTGCAGCTGAAGGTGGACTGATCAACAACTACAGGAAGTGTTTGGTTGGAGTCATTGCAGCTAAAGGTGGACTGATCAACAACTACAGGAAGTGTTTGGTTGGAGCTTGCAGCTGAAGGTGGACTGATCAACAACTACAGGAAGTGTTTGGTTGGAGTCGTTGCAGCTGAAGGTGGACTGATCAACAACTACAGGATTTGTTTGGTTGGAGTCAAGCAGCTGAAGGTGGACTGATCAACAACTACAGGAAGTGTTTGGTTGGAGTCGTTGCAGCTAAAGGTGGACTGATCAACAACTACAGGAAGTGTTTGGTTGGAGAAGTTGCAGCTGAAGGTGGACTGATCAACAACTACAGGAAGTGTTTGCTGGAGTCATTGCAGCTGAAGGTGGACTCATCAACAACTACAGGAAGTGTTTGGTTGGAGTCGTTGCAGCTGAAGGTGGACTGATCAACAACTACAGGAAGTGTTTGGTTGGAGTCATTGCAGCTGAAGGTGGACTCATCAACAACTACAGGAAGTGTTTGGTTGGTGTGGTTGCAGCTGAAGGTGGACTGATCAACAACTACAGGAAGTGTTTGGTTGGAGTCGTTGCAGCTGAAGGTGGACTGATCAACAACTACAGGAAGTGTTTGGTTGGAGTCATTGCAGCTGAAGGTGGACTGATCAAC
>NW_027011396.1:12500-24384 GCF_036934945.1 Oncorhynchus masou masou | reverse complement strand
ATCCACTCACTCCACTCTATATTTCCCTCTATCTCTCCACTCTCTATTTCCCTCTCCACTCTATTTCCCTCTCTATATTTCACTTCCTTCTCCTTTCTCTCCACTCTCTATTTCCCCTCTCTCTCCACTCTCTATTTCCCTCTCATCTCCACTCTCATTTCCCTCTCTCTACTCTCTATTTCCCTCTCTATCTCTCCACTCTCATGTCCCCCTCTCGACCTCTCCACTCTCTATTTCCCCCTCTCTCTACTCTCTATTTCCCTCTCTATCTCTCCACTCTCTATGTCCCCCTCTCGACCTCTCCACTCTCTATTTCCCCCTCTCTTTCTCTCCACTCTCTCATTTCCTCCTCTCTCTCTCTCTCCACTCTCTATTTCCCCCTCTCTCTCTCTCCACTCTCTATGTCCCCCTCTCTCTCTCCACTCTCTATTTCCCCCTCTCTCTCTCTCCACTCTATTTCCCCCTCTCTCTCTCTCTCCACTCTCTATGTCCCCCTCTCTCTCTCTCTCACTCTCTATTTCCCCCTCTCTCTCTCTCTCTCCCTCTCTTCACCCTCTCTCTCTCTCTCACTCTCTATGTCCCCCTCTCTCTCCACTCTCTATTTCCCCTCTCTCTCTCTCCACTCTATTTCCCCCACTCTCTCTCTCTCTCCCTCTCTATGTCCCCCTCTCTCTCTCCACTCTCTATTTCCCCCTCTCTCTCTCTCTCTCCACTCTCTATTTCACCCACTCTCTCTCTCTCTCCACTCTCTATGTCCCCCTCTCTCTCTCCACTCTCTATTTCCCCCTCTCTCTCTCTCCACTCTATTTCCCCTCTCTCTCTCTCTCCCTCTCTATGTCCCCCTCTCTCTCTCTCCACTCTCTATTTCCCCCTCTCTCTCTCTCCACTCTATTTCCCCCTCCCTCTCTCTCTCCACTCTCTATGTCCCCTCTCTCTCTCCACTTCTCTATTTCCCCCTCTCTCTCTCTCCACTCTCTATTTCACCCTCTCTCTCTCTCTCCACTCTCTATGTCCCTCTCTCTCTCTCTCCACTCTCTATTTCCCCCCCCTCTCTCTCTCTCTCCACTCTCTATTTCCCCCTCTCTCTCTCTCTTCACTCTCTATCTCCAGAGAGGGGAGCGATAGACTGGGAAATATAGAGAGGGGAGGGAATGCTGGCAGTTTTACAGGCTCCTGACCAGTTCTATTTTGTGTAATATTTTGAGCTGATCTTAACTTTTTTGTACATCATGTTACCTATAAAAATAAAGTCACACACTCCATATATAAACTCCCAGTAATCTTTATATAGGTGGACCCATTGTTAACAGGCGTTATAATGAAGACCATAGACAGCTCCTGAGTTTATAGTTTGGGAAGTTTACAATTTATTCTACCAAACTGTTTTGCGCATTTTTTATAGAACAGTTTAATTTCAATAACATTTTAGTTTTGTAAAGTTTTATTTTTTATGTTAGGTGGTTCATTATAAAATCTGAATAAAAAAATGATAAAAATCTAAAAGTTAAAATTCAAATAATGCAAGAACAACACCCTTTGACACCTGGACACATTGATACACCGCGATCCATTGTGTGGCTAAAACATTTGAGAATGGAACTCACAGATAGCCATAGGCCAATGCAGTAGTATTAGAGTCAGCTAAGTAAAATATATAGGCCGAAAACCAACAAACCAAAACAGTAGAAAATATCCTGATGGAAATACAGGTTCATCTCTCTACTCTGCCTATCTGCCTCCCTTTCTATCTGTCTTGACTTGAGCTATCTCTAGTGAAGTGCAACATTGTATCAACTCAGCAGGTTGGCGTGCTCAGGCGGCTCCTCCACGTTATCAGGACAGAGAAACCACACACATGATCATTGCTCACATAAAGCAAAACTAAACCGAAACTTGTTTCTCACAAGTGTAGCAGGTTGTCTACTCTGCGTATCAGCACAATTTACCAACTTTATCATTTATTTATTTATCTTAGTTGTTTTGCACTGACTCCTTTGCACTGGCTCTATGCACACTCCAACACACACACACTCCAACACACACACACACACACACTTCAATACATACACACACTCAAACACACACACACACACACTCCAACACACACACACACACTCCAACACATACACACACTCCAACACACACACACACACACTCCAACACATACACACACACACACACTCCAACACATACACACACACTCCAACACACACACACACACCCCAACACACACACACACACTCCAACACATACACACACACACTCCAACACACACACACACTCCAACACACACACACCACACTCCAACACATACATACACTCCAACACATACACACACTGCAACACATACACACACTACAACACACACACACACACACAAATACACACACTCCAACACATACACACACACACACACTACATGCGCTCATACACACACACACACACCAACACATACACACTACATGCGCTCATACACACACACACACACACACACACTCCAACACATACACACACGCACACTACATGAGGCTCATACACACACACACACACTCCAACACATACACACACACTCCAACACATACACACGCACACTACATGCGCTCATACACACAAACACACACATGCATATTGATGCCACTCACACACAGACACTTTCACACTTCACATACCATTCTGCTACTCTGTTCATAACAATAATAATAATATATCCTTCTACTACTCTGTTTATAATAATGTCCCTCTTCTTCTTCTTCTACTCTGTTTATAATAATGTCCAATTCTTCTACTACTCTGTTTATAATAATATCCTATTCTTCTTCTACTCTGTTTATAATAATGTCTTCTTCTTCTTCTACTCTGTTTATAATAATGTCCTCTTCTTCTTCTTCTACTCTGTTTATAATAATGTCCTCTTCTTCTTCTACTCTGTTTATAATAATGTCCTCTTCTTCTTCTACTCTGTTTATAATAATGTCCTCTTCTTCTTCTACTCTGTTTATAATAATATCCTCTTCTTCTTCTACTCTGTTTATAATAATATCTTCTTCTACTCTGTTTATAATACTACTCTGTTTATAATAATGTCTTCTTCTTCTTCTACTCTGTTTATAATAATATCCTCTTCTTCTTCTACTCTGTTTATAATAATGTCTTCTTCTTCTTCTACTCTGTTTTAATAATATCCTCTTCTTCTACTACTCTGTTTATAATAATATCCTCTTCTTTCTACTACTCTGTTTATAATAAAATCCTCTTCTTCTTCTACTCTGTTTTAATAATATCCTCTTCTTCTTCTACTCTGTTTATAATAATATCCTCTTCTTCTTCTACTCTGTTTATAATAATATCCTCTTCTTCTTCTACTCTGTTTATAATAATGTCTTCTTCTTCTTCTACTCTGTTTATAATAATATCCTCTTCTTCTTTTACTCTGTTTATAATAATATCCTCTTCTTCTTCTTCTACTCTGTTTATAATAATGTCTTCTTCTTCTACTCTGTTTATAATAATAATAATGTCTTCTTCTTCTTCTACTGTTTATAATAATATCCTCTTCTTCTTCTACTCTGTTTATAATAATGTCCTCCTCTTCTTCTTCTACTCTGTTTATAATAATGTCTTCTTCTTCTTCTACTCTGTTTATAATAATAATAATATCTTCTTCGTCTTGTCTCAACATTTAAATTATACTCCAGACACATTTTCTTCCCATTTTAGATGCTTTTCAATAATCAGCAACGTGCGCTGCCCAAATAGACCTAGGCCTGCGCACTTGTGATTTGAAACAATCCACAGCTAAGTCAAGCTCCTCTGGTGAAGTTTTTTGAATGATTGTATTTAGACAGGAGTAATTATATAATTTTGGCCAAAACATCCAATTTACTTTAGTGGAAGCCAACATCTGACAAGGTGCACTATGCACCCGCAACTTTCCTTTCTAATTCGTGAGTAGCCTGAAACCAGAGATCTGTAAATAATGATGAGAGGCTCATGTGAGTCGTTGTCCCAAAGGAGGCGCGGGAATGCAGGCAAAAAGCTTAGGTCTAGATATTATGCCCATAGAAATGCAAATGGACTTATTCAGGGCAGATTTTGGCAAGAGTGAGCCATCTCACCTCTTCCTGTCTGCTAAAATTAGCGAGTGAAACAGCGCCCCGTCTGTCTTACTATATGTAGCCAATGTATCTGATGCTGTCTGGCCAGTGAAAGGTATGACATGCCATACTCCTTTTGTTCAGACAGTATCAGATGCATGGTCTATACATACGGAGACAGATGCTTTATCTCGGATGCTTTATCTGTCTATTTATTTATTTAACTAGGGCAAGTCAGTTAAGAACAAATTCTTATTTCCAATGATGGCCTAGGAACAGTGGGTTAACTGCCTTGTTCAGGGGCAGAACAACAGATTTGTACCTTGTCAGCTCGGGGGTTTGAACTTGCAACCTTCCAGTTACTAGTCCAACGCTCCTAACCACTAGGCTACCCTGCCACCTCAGGTGTGCATCTCAGTCAACTAAATGATCAATATTTCAATATTTTATTTGGACGGGCAAGGAGGTAGGGTATGGCGGGACAGGTCCCCTTGGGACCACTGGTAACACTGACCCTGTGCCAGAACAACAACCTCTCCCTCAATTTGGGAAAGACAAAGGAGCTTATCATGGACTACAGAAAATGGAAAGCTGAAGAGCGGGTTGAGAGCTTCAAGTTGCTCCATGTCCACATCACTAAGGACCTATCACGGTCCAAACACACCAACACAGCTGTGAAGAGGGCAAAACAATGCCTCTTCCACCTCAGGAAGAGAGCATCTTGACTGGCTGCATCACCGCCTGGTATGGCAACTGCTCGGCATCTGACCGCAAAGCGCTGCAGAAGGTACATCACTGGGGCTGAACTCTCTGCCATCCAGGACCTTTATACCAGGCGGTGTCAGAGGAAGGCCCTAAAATTGTCAAAGATTCCAGCTACCCACGTCAGGGACTGGTTTCTCTGCTACCACACGCAAGCGGTACCGGAGGGTACCGGAGGGGGAGGAAGGGGAGAGGTAAGGGGAGACGGGGGGTGGAGGGGAGACGGGGGGAGGAGGGGAGACGGGGGGAGGGGGGAGAGATAAGGGGACGGGGGAGGGGGAGAGGTAAAGGGGAGACGGGGGGTGGAGGGGAGACGGGGGGAGGGGAAGGGGAGAGGGGGAGAGAGGGGGGAGACGGGGGAGGAAGGGGAGAGGTAAGGGGAGAAGGGGGAGGAAGGGGAGAGATAAGGGGGAGACGGGGGAGGAGGGGAGAGGTAAGGAGACCGGGGGAAGAGGGGAGAGGTAAGGAGAGACGGGGGGGAGGGGAGACGGGGGGGAGGGGAGAGGAAAGGAGAGACGAGGGGGGAGGAAGGGGAGGCGGGGGAGGAAGGGGAGACGGGAGGAAGGGGAGACGGGGGGAGGAGGGGAGAGGTAAGGGGAGACGGGGGGTGGAGGGGAGACGGGGGAGGAAGGGGGAGATAAGGGGAGATGGGGGAGGAAGGGAGAGGTAAGGGGAGACGGGGGAGGAAGGGGAGGACGGGGGGAGGAAGGGGAGATAGAGGGAGACGGGAGGGGAAGGGGGGAGAGGTAAGGGAAGACAGGGGAGGAGGGGAGAGGTAAGGAGAGACGGGGGAGGGGGAGACGGGGGAGGGGGAGACAGGGGGAAGAGGGAGAGATAAGGGGAGACGGGGGAAGAGGGGGAGAGGTAAGGGGAGAAGGGGGGAAGGAAGGGGGGAGGAAGGGGAGACGGGGGAAGGGGAGAGGTAAGGAGGGAAGGGGAGACGGGGGGAAGGGAGGAGGAGGGAAGGGAGACGGGGAGGAAGGGGAGGTAAGGGGAGACGGGGGAGGAAGGGGGAGGGGAGATAAGGGGAGATGGGGAGAGGTGGGGGGACGGGGGGGAGAGGTAAGGGGAGACGGGGGGGAAGAGGGGAAGGAGGAGGTAGGGGAACGGGGGAGGAAGGGGGAGAGGTGAGGGGAGACGGGGAGAGGAGAAAGGGGAAGGGAGGTAAGGGGAGAAGGGGGAAGAGGGGAGACGGGGGGGAGGGAGGGAGAGGTAAGGGGAGATGGGGAAGGAAGGGGAGAGGTAAGGAGAGACGGGGGGAGACGGGGGAGGAAGGGGAGAGCGGGGGGAGGAAGGGAGACGGGGGAAGAGGGGGAGAGGTAAGGGGGGGGAGACGGGGGGGGAGGAAGGGGAGACGGGGGGAAGGGGGAGAGGTAAGGGGGAGGAAGGGGAGAGGTAAGAGGAGAACAGGGGGAAGGGAGAGGTAAGGGGAGGAAAGGGGAGAGGTAAGGGGGGAGGAAGGGGAGAGGTACGCGGGGGAGGAAGGGGAGAGGTAAGGGGAGAGGTAAGGGGAGAGGGGGGGAAGGGAGAGGTAAGGGGAGAAGAGGGGGAAGGGGAGAGAAAGAGGTGGTAAAGCCATTTTGCTTGGTCAATCAAAAACCCTCCAACTTCGAAATTTGATGTCTGAGAAACATGGATAAACATCTCATTTTGAAGGGAGACTGTGAGAGCTGGTTGGTCGAGCTTCCTCTGTCCATCAGTTCAGGTCTGCATCCAGTGGAGAAACGTTCACTGGGGAGAGCAAAAGGCAGAACTTTAGGTCCAGGGCTGGATCAGAAATATTTGTTATATTTGCACAGCTTTTATTATGACTGCAATAGCTGATGGTGGCATGAAAGGGCTACGTTTTGATGATTAAACAAGTTGTAAGTTTGAGGGCTTGGCTACACACTGGCCAACCAAGGCTTTCCTTGGCTTAATACTGCATGCATTTGTCTCAAGTTCTGTAGGTTATTGGCAATCATTGCCCTCAACTTCAGTTCGTCTGGGGGCAGAATAGTCCATTGTGGATTGATACTAGTTTATGAAAAGCATTGGCTACAACAACAAGTGGATTGAGTGATGGCAAATGTTGTTGTTTTTTAACTAAAAAACAACAACATCCAGTATTGGCTTAGTAATTGGCTTCGACGAGAAAAGGCCTTTATACATCTTACTTATCCTCAAATAAAAAATACTTAGCTCCTGTAACTGGTATTGTATGTGTGAGGCACGTTCTCAATAAGCACGATATAGCCTAGGCCTGCCGTTAAATATGGCGTTATCGGACTAGAAACATTTGAATAGACTATGTTTGGAGGAGCACGTCTTTGGTAACCAGACAATAGGTACTCATTGGAAATGGGAAAGGACACGAGCCGAATGGGGTGCGCACTGCAGGTAGGCCTTTGTGAATTGGGAATAATGAAACAAAATAACATGTCGGCAAAAGCTCTGCGAGCCATTTGGAAACCTTTTATGGACAGGCTCCTTGGCTAATGCATGTCCAGGATATCAAACAAGACGCCAGACACATTGCTGTTGAGACAGCTTTCGTTATAGTAGGGAAAAGGTCACCTACTAAGGGCTTGTTTTTTTAATCCAAAGAAATGGAAAACAATCAATTGTTACAGGAAAATAACTTAAATGTCTCTAAATACGAGTGTTACCGGATTATCTCTCTCTCATTCCATGATGGGCATAGAGTTTAGTCTACATGGAGGGTTTTTACGCACATCCACAATAATAACAGGAGCTGGCTGAAGTCATAATAATAATATAACATAGATAAATAGGAGATGTCTGCTCACTGTTTTGCTGCTGCCAAACTTGATCTTTTAATACAGCTTTGGTGATTTAAGATTCCAATGAGCTCTCACGAGCCAAACCCTTTGTCGATAGTATTGAGTACTTGGCAATGGCATTGGGCCTGACAAAAAACACAGCCTTCATTAAGAGGAGGGTAGGATATTCTTGTAATAAAAAAAAAAAAATCTAATTAAACGAAATGGGGGAAAAACATGAGTTTTTTTAGGTTTCTAAATAAGAGGTTTACGGGCATGAAAAGCACATCTCTCTTGTTCTATGTGCATATTTACTGGCACTGCGTCACGGCTGGATACGCGTTCTCAAAATCCATCCCATAATCACCTTTCCGCAAATATGGTTACCCCAGTAAAACCAGCTTTAGGTTTGGTCTTAAATATCCATACCAGCCGCATGCTAAAATGTAAGGACACACAACAGATATTGCCACCCCTCCCACCTCAGCGCAAGCGACCTCATATAAAACAGATAAATGACTGATTCTGGCGCTAGTGTTTGAAAATAGAAGAGCGCCGGTTTTAACAGGTCTAAATTGCAAACGAACGTGCGTTTGACAATTGCGCTGTCTTAACGCCAGTCGAAAATAGATGCCTCTGTCTCACCTCTCCAAACCTTAATGGCACACAGATAGGTATGTGGCAAGCAGCTGTGGTAACACACACGCGCGCGCACACACACACACAGCCGACGCTTCATTTGTTAATCGTGAGCTTCTGAAACAATAAGTGATTCGGAGGGGGGAGGGGGACCTGGGGAGCTCTGAGGTACCAGCAGAGAGGGGGGACAAATTACCTTCATAATAAAGCATTGCATGCGTATCATCGCATTTGAGTAGTGGCATAGAGCAGTAGAGTAGAGGCACTTACAGAAGTTGCGCACAGGGGAACATCTTAGTAGCCTGCGGTCCAGGAAGAATGTGGACTTTTATAAACGTATTTCATGCAATTCTACATCATTTTACATGACTGCAGACTTTGGCAGAATCTTTTTTAATACCGCACAAATGATCGAAATGAAAGGCTACACTGACAAACTGAGAATCTGAGATACATAAAGACGACCATTAATCCATCAATAGCATTGGCCTAGGTATGTGGAGTCATATTGTAGGCTACACAATATGAGGAGGAAATTATAGTCCTAAAAATGCAATCCAGTTTTACTGGACTCACCCACCGATGTGGGGGTCACTCGCTGGTCATAGTTCATACCGAAAGCATATTTCTCGGTCTTACTATGTAAAACAATATTTGGAAATGGATCAAATATTTTGCTCACCTACAGAAGACAGATTAGAGTCTTCTCTTTTCAGCAGAGCCATTTTGTTTCCAACCTGTGTTTTCACGGAGATCCCATTGTAATACTGTGACAGATTTGCCACGCGTTTACGACTAGGCTATGCCTTGGTGATGGCAACGCATACTGCAACTATTGATCATCTGTTTCTAAATTACAGCCATTTTCATGGTGTAGTAGTAGGCTATTCTGAATTATTTTGACCGACATTGGACAGACAGCAGTACTCACACAGCCATGGCCAAGAGTTGGTCTCAAATATAGGTTCAATGTTTTGCAAACCATAAACCCGGGGCAGCCTAACCCGATTCAAATCTTAGAATATCAGGCACAGAGGCAACTTGAATTAACTTTGATTGCTTTTGATTTCCTTTTTACATTGCAAAAAGTAACAATTACTTTTCAGGAGCGGTAGGGATCCGGCCCAATACCTTCGAAACGAAACAGTCCAAAACAAAGAGGTGCTGAATCTTGTTCCGGCAGGATCTGCTCAAATGAAGCTCTGGATAAAGCTCTGTGCCAGCCTGCCATGTAAACACACACACACCAGACACACACACACACACACACTCACCCAGACACACACACCAGACACACAGACATTAGCATGGGGTGTACAGTATGCCAATGCCTGCAGCCAGACTCGATGCATGCCAAGCCTCTATAATTAGATCACACACACTCTCCTCTTTCCTGTTTACTCTCCACTCTCACACACACACACACACACCATACTCCTCATTATCAATGTGCCACACACACACACACCATACTCCTCATTATCAATGTGCCACACACACACACACCATACCCCTCTCATTATCAATGTGCCACACACACACACACACACACACACACACACACACACACACACACACACACACACACACACACACACACACACACACACACACCATACTCCTCATTATCAATGTGTCACGCATACACCATACTACTCATTATCAATGTGTCACACACACACACACACACACACACACACACACACACACACACACACACACACACCTCATTATCAATGTGCCACACAGACACACACACCATACCACTCCTCATTATCAATGTGCTACACACACACACCATACTAGTCATTATCAATGTGTCACACATACACCATACTACTCATTATCAATGTGTCACACACACACACACACACACACACACACACACACACACACACACACACACACACACACACACACACACACACACACACACACACACACACACACACACACACACACAACACATACTCCTCATTATCAATGTGCCATACACAAACACGTCTCAAGTCAGAATTAGGCGTTCATCAATGTTTCTCAAACGTCAAATTTTTAAGTTCTTCCAATCCTCAAATTTGGAAGATTACACACACACACACACACACACACACACACACACACACACACACACACACACACACACACACACACACACACACACACACACACACACACACACACACACACACACACACACACACACACACACGCACACACACACACCATACTCCTCACACTAGAGAGCTTGATACAATTGACCTGGAAGTGAAGACACAGCTGGGGGAGGGGAAAAGGGTGTCTGGAAGGAGAGGAAAATGGTGTCTGGGTGTCTGGGTGGGAGGGGAAAATGGTGTCTGGGAGGGAGAGGAAAATGGTGTCTGGGAGGGGAGAGGAAAATGGTGTCTGGGAGGGAGAGGAAAATGGTGTCTGGGTGGGGAAAAGGTGTCTGGGAGGGAGAGGAAAATGGTGTCTG
Source organism: Oncorhynchus masou masou (assembly GCF_036934945.1). Classification (NCBI taxonomy): domain Eukaryota; kingdom Metazoa; phylum Chordata; class Actinopteri; order Salmoniformes; family Salmonidae; genus Oncorhynchus; species Oncorhynchus masou. The sequence goes on along the minus strand of NW_027011396.1, from coordinate 13,654 downwards.
GGTGGGGAAAAGGGTGTCAGGGGAGGGAGAGGGAAAGGGTGTCTGGGTGGGGGAAAGGGTGTCTGGGTGTCTAGGTGGGAGGGGAAAAGGGTGTCTGGGAGGAGGAAAATGGTGTCTGGGAGGGAGAGGAAAATGGTGTCTGGGAGGGGAGGAAAATGGTGTCTGGGTGTCTGGGAGGAAAAGGGTGTCTGGGAGGGAGAGGAAAATGGTGTCTGGGAGGAGAGGAAAATGGGTGTCTGGGTGTCCTGGGAGGGAAAAGGGTGTCTGGGTGTCTGGGAGGGAAAAGGGTGTCTGGGTGTCTGGGAGAAAATGGTGTCTGGGAGGGAGAGGAAAATGGTGTCTGGGTGGGGAAAGAGGTGTCTGGGAGGAGGAAAATGGTGTCTGGGAGGAGAGGAAAATGGTGTCTGGGTGGGGGAAAAGGGTGTCTGGGAGAGGAAAATGGTGTCTGGGTGGGGAAAGGGTGTCTGGGAGGGAGAGGAAAATGGTGTCTGGGTGGGGAAAAGGGTGTCTGGGAGGGAGAGGAAAATGGTGTCTGGGTGGGGAAAAGGGTGTCCCAGGGAGGGGAGGAAAAGGGTGTCTGGGAGGGAAAGGGTGTCAGGGAGGGAGAGGAAAAGGGTGTCTGGGAGGGGAAAGGGTGTCTGGGAGGGAGAGGAAAAGGGTGTCTGGGAGGGAAAATGGTGTCTGGGTGTCTGGGAGGGGAAAAGGGTGTCTGGGGAGGGAGAGGAAAATGGTGTCTGGGTGTCTGTCAGGAAGGGAGGAGAGGTGTGGAGTGTGTGTGTGTTTGTGTGAGGGGGGAGAGGTTTGGAGTGTGTGTGTGTGAGAGTGAGGACGAGAGGGGGCAGAGAATTGTGTGGCTGGTGTGGAGGTTTTCTATATAGTCTGGTTTGAAACCCAGTCGGGGCAGATGATGCTAAAGGTCAGTGTCTGTGCTGGTGAGAGGGCAGCTTGGTCGCTCAAAATCCACTGCGAAGTTAGACAGCCGTCCCAGTAAGCAGGACGTCAGAAGATGACGTCAAAGCCGGCCACTAGGGGCAACTTGCGTCTCCGAGGGCTGCGTGTTCAATCCCACTGCTACTTCACTCGTTTGTTGTTGTTGTTTTAACCCTGTCCCAAACCTCTACTCTTAACTTCACCATAGGGACTTCATGCCTTAA
>NW_027011396.1:0-2500 GCF_036934945.1 Oncorhynchus masou masou | reverse complement strand
CAATAGCAGATATGTCTATGTCCTGGGAATTGTTCTTGTTTCTTACAACCTCATGCTAATCGCATTAGCCTATGTTAGCTCAACCTATCCCGCAGGGGACCCACAAATCCTGAAGAAGTTTTTAAAAGAAACAGTTCCAGAATGGACTCTGTTAGAATACATGTATGAGTGTACAGAAGAATGTTTTGAAATGAGATTGGGGCAACTATGAACTGATGTGATTCTTTGCACTATGAACTGATGCTTAAATGCATAAAAGGTCAGTCTATACAGTATATGTGGAACTACTGTAGCAATATGAAGCTCGCTCAACTGCTTACCATTTTCACTGAACTGTTTACCATTGTACAAAGTATGCAAAAGAATGTCCTCATCTAGATAATTATGTTTGCTTCTTAGTGTTATTGTGTTACTAGTGTTACTCTCATATTTGACTTTCACATATTCAATAGAAATGTATTTTTCTTTGGGGGGGGGTTGAATTTCGATTTTAAATTTTAAATTTCGATTTCCAGAAGTTTGAGCTGTAATGTATTGTATGTATTGAACAATATTTAATAGAGTAGGCTCCCTCAATAAACAATTATCTCCACTTGGCTAGGTGTGTGTGCGTGTGTGTGTGTGTGCTCCATCAGGGAAGTTCTTCAGCTGCTACACGAGCAGTGCAGAACAAAGGTAAAATAAGACTCTTAATAAAGTGGTCATACTTCAAACATTCAAGCCTCACACGTTAAAATAATACATCCGCCTAACAGGTGTGGCATATCAAGAAACTGATTAAACAGCACAATCATTACACAGGTGCACCTTGTGCTGGGGACAATATAAGGCCAGAGCTGTTACCAGAGAACTGAATGTTATTTTCTCTACTATAAGCCACCTCCAATGTTGTTTTAGAGAATTTGGCAGTACGTCCAACCAGCCTCACAACCGCAGACCAGGCGTAACCACGCCAACCCAGGACCTCCACATCCGACTTCCTCATCTGCCAGAACATCTGAGACCAGCGACCCGGACAGCTGATGAAACTATGGAGTAGTTTTGAAGGGAAAAAATGTATTCTAATTGGCTGGGCCTGGCTCCCAAGTGGATGGTGGATATGGATATGTCCTCCCAGGCCCACCCATGACTGCGCCCATGTCCAGGAATGTGAAATCCATAGATTAGGGCCTAATGAATTGATTTATATTACCTGATTTCCTTATATGAACTGTAACTCAGCAAAATCTTTGAAATTGTTGTATGTTGCGTTAATAATTTTGCTCAGTATACATTATCATAATGGCTCATATGATACAACGCACCCTATACGTGTGATCGTAGTCAAAGCACATTCTCTATGATTATTATTGCTAATGACAGTGTAGTCAATGTTCAAGCCATCTGAACTGTCCTGAGTGCACATCAGAGGAGTGTTAGTGCTTTGATAGCTGTCTCTGGGTTAACACTGGATAAAACCTGTAGATAAACCTGTAGATAAACCTGTAGATAAACCTATAGATAAACCTGCAGATATACCTGTAGATAAACCTGTAGATAAACCTATAGATAAACCTGCAGATAAACCTGCCTTTAAACCTGCAGATAAACCTATAGATAAACCTGCAGATAAACCTGCAGATAAACCTATAGATAAACCTGTAGATAAACCTGCCGATAAACCTGCAGATAAACCTGTAGATAAACCTGCCTTTAAACCTGTAGATAAACCTGTAGATAAACCTGTAGATAAACCTGCCTTTAAACCTGTAGATAAACCTATAGATAAACCTGTAGATAAACCTGCCTTTAAACCTGTAGATAAACCTATAGATAAACCTGTAGATAAACCTATAGATAAACCTGCCTTTAAACCTGTAGATAAACCTGTAGATAAACCTGTAGATAAACCTGCAGATAAACCTGTAGATAAACCTGTAGATAAACCTGTAGATAAACCTGCAGATAAACCTGTAGATAAACCTGCCTTAAACCTGTAGATAAACCTGTAGATAAACCTGTAGATAAACCTGCCTTTAAACCTGTAGATAAACCTATAGATAAACCTGTAGATAAACCTGCCTTTAAACCTGTAGATAAACCTGTAGATAAACCTGTAGATAAACCTATAGATAAACCTGTAGATAAACCTGCCTTTAAACCTGTAGATAAACCTGTAGATAAACCTGTAGATAAACCTGCAGATAAACCTGTAGATAAACCTGTAGATAAACCTGTAGATAAACCTGCCTTTAAACCTATAGATAAACCTGCAGATAAACCTGTAGATAAACCTGCCTTTAAACCTGTAGATAAACCTGTAGATAAACCTGTAGATAAACCTGTAGATAAACCTGCAGATAAACCTGTAGATAAACCTGTAGATAAACCTGTAGATAAACCTGCCTTTAAACCTGTAGATAAACCTGTAGATAAACCTGTAGATAAACCTGTAGATAAACCTGCCTTTAAACCTATAGATAAACCTGCAGATAAACCTGTAGATAAATCTGTAGATAAA